>NW_006399877.1:3624236-3682137 GCF_000299155.1 Elephantulus edwardii
CGGTGAGCCGACAGCCACAGCCTCGGTGAACCGACAGCCACAGCCCCGGTGAGCCGACAGCCACAGCCTCGGTGAACCGACAGCCACAGCACCGGTGAGCACACAGTCACAGCCCCCGTGAGCCAACAGTCACCACCTCAGTGAGCCAACAGCCACAGCCCCGGTGAGCACACAGCCACAGCCTCGGTGAACTGACAGCCACAGCCCCGGTGAGCACACAGCCACAGACTCGGTGAGCAGGTCACGTCAGGGGGATGACCAGAGATGAATGTAGAGCAGTGGGTCAGAGGGCTGGACTGTGGACAGAGTGACCGAGCAGGGCAGTGAGAGGATGTGGCAGGAGAGGGACAGTGTGGAAGGACACTGGTGCCTGCTGTCATCGAGCTGGAGCTCGGGTTCTGTGGTGTGGTCAGCTCAGCCGTGATGGGGAAGCCAGCACAAACAGGGCAGTCAAACGCTCGTTAGATGGAGATTGTGAGCCAAGTTCAAGGACCACTGTGTCATCAGATCAAATCATCTACCAAAGGATGTATGGAATAGGAGTGGAGAAAATAATGCTGCTGTCAAGGATTTTGTTCTCCTCGGATCCACAGTCGGTGCTGAGAGCAGCAGCAGGTGAGGAAACAAACCGCACTTTGTTCTGGGCAGGTCTGCTGCAAAGCCTCTTAAACATGTTAAGACGTGAAGGTGTCTTCTTGAGGACGAGACACCTGATCCAAACTACGGGATTTGCAGTCTCCTCACATGCACGTCAAAGCTGGACGATGAATGTGCAGGACCAGAGAAGAATCAGCATCTTTGGGCTAGGGGGTTGATGAAGAGTATTGAGTATGTCCGTGGTTGAGACTCGGTCGTCTGCACTAGGAGGTCTCTGCAGAAAGGCTGCTTGGTGACTTCAAGGGTCGGTGAAGAAGAGGAAGACGCAGTGAAATGAGCAATGACATCTTAGCTGCAGTCATGGCGCACACCCGGCAGGGACTGTGAGGATAACGTGGAGCTGGGCAGTGTCCCTTCTGCGGTGTCGGAGCTGACCCAGGGAACAAGACCACAGCAAAATGGTCTTTTAATGGTGGTCAAAATGGTTAATGCTCTTAGCTACTAACGTAAAGGTTGGAAGTTCAAGCCTACACAGAGGTATCTACTTTCCAAAAAACCAGCCACTAAAAACTGTACAGACACCGGTTCTACACTGATTCACGTGGGGTCACCATCAGCCTGAGTCAACTCAGGGGTAATATTTTTAAAAAACAAATGACTATTCACACTGACAAGTGAGATTCACAGACCATGCCTGCTGCCCTTCCCGAGGCCACACCTGAGTGAGGTCTGACTGCGTTCTGTTTGAATTGTGGCTCCAGCTTACACTCTTAACCCTCAGTGCCTGGACTGGGTCCTCGCCCACATCTGCCCCAAGACCCCAGGGAGACAGATCCTTCCTGGCTGCACACAGGCTCTTAATTGAATATTCATAGCTGCTAATTTCCCTTGTTCTCTAGGCAGCTCCCCAGGGTGACAAGAAACAGCCTCTCTAATCTCCATGCTCATTACTGTTGCCATAGCAACTAAGTGCTGCAGCCACTGTATCCGTGTTTATCATCCAACAGCCCCTCCCCCAGTCCACCTGGAGTGGCACTGCTGCTGCCATGAGCCACCCCGGGTCCTGTCTTGTGCTTAGGGCTGACCTGCAATCAGCCCTGGACCCACAGTGCAGCCCTGAGGCTCTGCTTCTGGGCCCTTGTTCCCTGAACTGTGAGGATAAACCACTGGGTTGAGCTGATCCTGTGAGAGCTGCCCCAGGCGGTTTCCAAGGCTGCAGTCCTGACAGAAACATCCTCCTCCTCCTCCTCCATCCAAACTGGTGCTTTCAGGCCCTCACCTTGTTAGCAGGCTGCCTCTTTAACCACCACGCCCCCAGGGACTCTGATATGAAACCCAGTCAGTCCCATCACGGTCAAGCCAGGCGGCCTCAGTCACCCGGAGGACCCAGCAGCACTGACCCGAGCCCCCAAGGGGGTAGTCATAAAAAAGCAGACCGCCTCTTCCTTCTCCTGCGGAGCCGGTGGTAGTTTCAAACTACAGACCTTTTGCTTACCAGTTGAGTGCTTAACCACTCCACCAAGAGAACTCTTATTACTGAATAAAGCCCTGGTTGCCAACTTTAAAGGCACATGGTTCGAATCCCTCAGCTGCTCTGTGGGAGAAGTTTGGGCAATCTCCTCCTGTACTATTTACTGGGTCAGAAAACCTGCTCGACAGTCAGCGGTGAGTTGGTTCCAACTCAATGGTAACCTCCACCATGACCATGACCACAACCACCACGACCACCAACGCCACCATGACCACCACAACCACCACCGCCACCACCACCAAATCTTTCATTAAAAAGCTCTGCTGGTGCAGCACGTCATGTTGCTAACCGAAAGGTCGGTGGTTCAAATCCCCCAACGGCTCCAGGAGAAACACGGGACTCTGCTCCATACAGATTTGCAGCCTCGGAGCCCTGGTGGAGGGTGTGCGTGGGTTTCCTGTCTTGATGCTGCCTTTCTTTCCTCACTACTTAAGAAAGCTTGGGGTCTGGGATTTGAAAACAGAAACTCACTGTGAGGGCTCAGAATGGACCACTTCTTTGCCTGGTGCCGTCTCCGTCACTCGTGCGCGTGGACACACCTCCAGATCCAGCCCCTCCTCTGCAGCCGAGGACCGTGAGCACATCTGCTGTGACGACACGGACATTGATGGGACAGGAATGTCCTCAGTAACCGCATCTCACTACTGGCTTGTCCTGGCCACCGCTCTGTGTCACTGTAATAGATGACAGGTACATTATAAACCAGACAGACAGTTGTCTAGGCCAGACAGAGCTCCCACGTGTGGCACTGCCGGGGCGCTCACATGTCCACTCTCCCCACCCCAGGTTTCAGCGGCAGCACCTGCTGAGCTCTGACTGCTGACCAGGAAGGACACTGACCCGGACATAGGTCCATGTGGATGCCCTGCTGCTTCCTCCTCGACTCCCATGGCCCAGTGTGAAGCCCCAACATGAACGCCCTCTCCCCGAGCCCCTCGTCTCTGCTCTTGTGGGATTTGCAGTCACGGAGGTAAAGCGACTCTGGCTGGTCTTCCTCCCCAGACAGACTCGTCTCTGCACTATTTTGTGACACCATCGTCCAGGAACGGTTCCCGTGCACAAGGTGAAAACCCAGCCAAGTGGCTGAGATAGAAAACCCAGGATGCCTCAGCTCTGAGGAGGATTTGGGGACCTGGGGCCACACTGACACCTCAAAAGTGGGTGTATCATCTGCTCATCTGAAACCTAGCATGTTTGTTAAAATAAAAAAGGCATCAGGGACGTGGACCAGGGCTGGGCAGATCCTACGCTGAGCTGGAAGGAGGAGATCCTAGGGCCAGAACAAGGGTTTTCTGGAAGAAACTCTGTTTCCTCTCCTCCAATCAGGGAGGGGAAGCCAGGGACGGGGGCAGTGAGTGGACTGAGGCTGGAAAGAGACCAGAAGGAGGGAGGTGCTGGGTCTGGGCCCTGGACACCTGTCGTCTTCAAGCTCGCAGGATCCAGCCCAACCACAGAGTGACAGCGTAAATCTTTGCTGCATCTGGCTTCCAGGAGCAGATCACCAGGACTCTTCTGAGGCACTTCAGGCTGGACTGGAACCTCTAACCTTTTGTCTAGGACTCAGGGATGGATTGGCGTGGTGTGCCCTCCAAAGCAAGGACAAGGTCATCAGATGGAACAAACAAAACCTCAAGATGTATTTTTCTTTTTGAACTTCAGACAATGATCAAACAACATTAAGTATAAACATGTCCCAAGTGTCTAAAAAAATCCAAATTTCCTCAATGCTCCATGCTTCATTTGATGATCCCGGGAGAATGGACATCCTGATCTAGGCCCTGGCCTGGTCTGGGGAGGGGGACTCTGAGAAGGACCAGAGGCATCACTCAGGTTCAGGAGAGGTGAGGCAAAGGTGAGGAGAGTCCCAAACAGGGTGAGACTCAGATCCAAGTGCCGTGGGACTGGGATGAGAAAGGGGCGGCCAGCACAGATGGTCTGGAACCCCCAAGCACAGGCTGTGCCCCCCAGCCAGCCTCCACTGGCCCCCGAGGCAGGCTTTGTGTGCTCAGTGGGATGTGATGCATGAGCTGGTGTGTGTTTGGTGGGGTAGATCTTGTTTTGTTTTGCTCTTTGGCTGTGATACAAGTTCAAGCATGATTTCTGGAGTCACTGAAAATCAACTTCACAAACAGTGTGCAACTGTGGATTCAGTGTCCGTTCTGAGCAATGGTGTGCGACGCAGAGGGGAGCTGCTTCCCCGAAGATTCCACTATTATCTTTATGGAAGCCGCTGGGCAGGTTGGAACCACAGCTGTGGGTGAGCGGTTCAATGCAAACGTTGTTCATGCCACCAGGGACCTTTCAGAAGGTTGAGAAGATGCGTGGTCTGCTGCTCTCCTGGGAAGCTGACCGTTCAGAGTGCGCATCATCTCAAAGGCAACAAGTCGTTCCTTGTTTGTTTCCTAGATGTCAGAGCCACATAAGGACTAAATTGTCTCCTGCTGCCTCGTACCTACAGCACTATGACCCTGCCATCTCCCGGGCCCCTCCCTGGTCCAGCCCCTCCTTATCGCTGCAGTAACCGAGGGCCACTTGTAGGAAAATTGCTGTCTGGGTCATTTAGAGTCTGACCTGGGTTTTAACAGAAGCCACACAAGACTGACAATTCAGGGAAGCATCTGCGGCCTTGTGCTTACTGGCACGGTGCGTGTTGAAGGAGAGAAAGTGGACGACTCAGTGGCTCCGGGGCTGCACCGTGGGGCGACGTGGGTGGAGAGGAGGTGGACAGCTCCGTGGAGACTATGAGGGCGGTGCAGGGGCGGGTAGGGTTTCAACCTTGCACATGAGGTCGCTGTGACCCGAGATGGCTTGATGGCACTGGACAACAATGACGAGGCCTCTGGGCCCACGACAGTGAACTAGATCTGCTCTGATGGCTTCTTTTCCTTAGAACTGTGCGCACAGGGTTGGCCTTATTGGAACCGACGCGTAGCTGACTGTCCCCAGGGTTTCCAAGGCTGTGAACCTCACTGGAAGAGGTGGCCCATCTTCTTCCCTGGGAGATGCTCACAGGGTGCACAGCTGGGGGGACCCTCCTGGCATGTCCATGCTGTCCTGTGGTGCTGCTAGGACTCAGAGCTGACCTGGTGATCACCTCTTTGGTGTGAGGGCAGTTAGCTCAATAGATCTGGGAGCTCAGGAGGCCCAGTGATGATGGCTGCCAACGAGAAGGCGGCCTCCACGTACACTCATGCCTTGACACCCCACGCCCCTCCCGAGCGTAGACGGTCATAGCACCCGCATCCACTCCCCACCAGCTTCAGTGTCGCCAGCAAACACTCACCTTCACCACGGCTCCAGTGTAGACAGTGAACACGCACATTCACCACGGCTCCAGTGTAGACAGCGCAGACTCACATTCACCACGGCTCCAGTGTAAAGAGGAAACACATTCACCATGGCTGCAGTGAAGACAGTAATCACATGCCACATGCCAAGATGGCCCCAGGTAGACACACACACACACACACACACACACACACACACACACACACGCGCGCACACACGCACCCTCAGTGTGGACAGTGGGCTGTACTGTCCACCCCAGTCTTCCAGGTGTCTCATACACCTGTAGAGTCAGCCATGAGAGGATCTCATGTCCAGCCCTGGGGGACACGTTCCTCAGGGTGTATGCAAGCCACTGTGTGGGCTCAGATAGTCTCCCATGCTCTCAGCCCCCAGGCAGGGCCCCAGGGACATGCCCTGTGACCTAGCGTGAGAGCTGTCCAGGGACTGGGCTGCTGTCACTCTGGGGAACACTGACTGGCCTGCCTGGCTCTTACTGAGAACACCAACTAAGGGCATTCTGTCTTGTCTTTGAACTTCAAGGGTCCCAGGGTCTTGCCCTTTAAATAGATGGGATAACTCTGGCCATATTCCTATTAATGTGGAGAATGTCGGATCCCTTCCTGGGAGTCATTCCAAAGATGAAAAGAAGGGCCGCTCTGCCGTGGGATCCGGGGGGCATTCATTACGCCCCCCACTTCCTTGACAGGTGGGAAAACAACTGTCCTGTCTTCTGCTGGAATGATTATATATTTAGCGTTTGTTAAAGTCAGTTTCCTAGTTTGTCTCTGTGGCTACAAAACTACATACAAATAAGATGCAATTTTTCTCACCCAAAATAAACTGAACAAATATTTTCCCAGACACTGAAAGCCAGCCCTGCAAAGGGGTGGATGCCTGTCCCTGGGCTCCTGGGCTCTGTTCCCACACGGGGCCAAGTTTGGGAAACTGTGTCCATCCTGGGCTGACCCGGCAGGCCACCCGGGTGATTCGCCTGCTGCCTCTGTCTGCCCTTGTCAGAGAGACCAGTTGTTGAGTTTGTGGTAGGTGGCCCAGCCACAGCCAGGGTCTAGATAGACCACAAGTCATGTTAAGGAATGGGAACACTCAGTGTTGCTTGTACCTAAGCCTTTATTCCACCTGGACCAATATCGATTTCCATGTGCACTGCAGCCAAGAAAGGAGGTGATCTGGGGAGTCCTGTGGCAAAAGATTCAGTGAAGTGCTCAAAAGCAAGAGGTCCCTTAGAGAAGTAAGGTGCCCCTGGGCCCAGCCACGGCGTTCTCCATCAGCCCACACGCACGTGGAAGCTAGACTGTGCCAAAGGAAGATGGAGGCTTTGTGGTGAGGTGTTGGTGAGAAACACTGAGCAGACCTGAACTACCAAAAGAATGAGCAAGTCAATATGTTGTTGTTGTTGTTGTTCAGTACCGCCGAGTCAGAAGGGGCTCCAGGGGGTGCTCAGAGTAACCACCCTGAAGGAGATTGCACATTTCTCCCAAGGAGCAGCTGGTGGATTCGAACCATGCTCCTTGGGGATTGCAGTGTAACTTCTTACCACTAAGTCACCAGAGCTCCCTAAATCAGTATTGCTTTTGTTGTTATGTGCTGTTAAGTCGTGTGTGACTCAAAATGACCCTATGTACAATAGCTCTGAACTCTGCTCTATCCTGAGCCAATCTCACTGTCTCTGAAACACCTACACTCATTATTCCAGTTCTTGGATCAATTCATCTGATCTGGGATCTTCCTCTCTTGCACTGTCCCTCAACCCTTGCAAGCATGATATTCTTCTCCAAAGACTGGCCCCTCCTGGTTACTTGACCAAAGTATGTGAGATGGAGTCTCAAAAAATCCTTGCTTCCAAGGAGCAGCTTGTTTCCTTTCTCCAGGACAGATCTGTTAGTTTTCTTGGCAGTCCATGGTATATTTAGTCCTCTTCTCCAGCACCACAACCCAAAGACATCGATCATTCTGTTCTCCTTGGTGAAGAACCAAGAAAAACCAGAAAGCTCTTTAGAAGCAAGCATGCAGAGACTTAGACTCATCTATTTTGCACCTGTCACCGGGAAAAGTTAGTCACTGGGTAAGGGCCTCATGCTTTATAAATCAGAATCATTATAATGAGGGAAGCCCTCGATGTGATAGGCTGGCACACTAGCCCAAACAATGGGCTCAGTTACAGCGATTACAACGACGGCTCAAGCCTGGCAATGCTTCGTGCTGTTTGCAGTCACTGGGAATTGATGATGGCTTGAGGGTAACTAACAACCCATCACGTGTCTGTACTTCCCTAGTGCTCTGAGCAGCTTTTAGAAGAGTTCCGAGTGTGAGTGACCTGCATCAAGTGGCCACGTTAATCCCGCGAGACTCTGACTGTCCGCTGGAGAACAAGTCAGCTCACCAGAGCCTTCTGCTGATGGCACGTTTCCTTCCTCCCATGGCACTGGAGTTGTGGGGCTCAGAGAGGATCTTGGACACTCCCCGGAGCACCAGGAAAGGAGCACATTCATCTTGGAAGAAGAAGTGGGCAGTACGTGGCTCCACCTCACGCACCTTGTTTGTGCTGTCAGGAGGGAGCCGTCCCCGAGAAGGACGTCACAGTTGGTAAAATATTTCAGTGCAGTCATGTCGACTACAACTCACAGTGACCGTCTGAACAACGGCTCTGAACCTCTCCCATCCTGCACCGTCCTTACGCTCTCCCACGTGCTCATGTCCATTGTAACAGTCACTGTGTCAGACCACCTCATCGAGAGTCTTCTGATTCTCAACCTTTCCCAAGGACTGGCCCATCCCGACAGCACACCCAAAGTATGCGAGATGAAATGTCACCATCCTCACCTCTGAAGACCAATCTGCTTGTACTTCCTCCATGACAGATTTGTTTGTTCTTCTGGTTGTTGTTTGATTGTTTGGTTGTTGTTGTTGATTGCCATCAAGTCAAGCACAACTCATAGCGACCCTATGAACAAAATACCTGAAGCCTTTCTATAACTATTGTTGTTTCTCAAAGTTCACAGAGTTTTCAGAGACATGTGGTTCAGGAAGTGGATGCCAATTCTGCTTCTAAATCTGTCTTTAACTGGGAGCTGCACCAAACACTGTCCACCATGGGTAACCATTATGGCATCTGACACCCCAGTGGCACAAGGTTCAGCATCACAGCAACCCCAGGTTACCTCAGTGCAGCAAATGGACAGAAGAGTGCTGTACCACCTTGTCCATGGGATATTCGAAACTCTTCTCCAACTCCACAATTCAAAGGAGTAAATTCTTCTTCAGTTTTACATGTTCTTTGTCTAACTTTCAAATGTATATGAAGCAATTGAAAATATCATGGCAGGGAGCTCTGGTGGCCTAGTGACACGAAGCTCACTACAATCCCAAATCCACCAGATGCTCCACTGGAGAAGGAGGGGCAATCTCCTCCTGTGTCAGTCAGAACAGATTCAACTGTACACACGCACACACACTCGCACCCAAACAAATTGTTAAAGAAAAGAAATTATCACGGCTTGGATGTCAGTGAAAAAGTGGAGGACCCGCAATGAGATGGATTGGCACAGTGGCTGGAACAAAAGGCTCAGATCTAGCCGAGATGCTGAGGGTTCCAGAACCAGGCAGCATTCCCTCCTGTGGTGCACGCCCGCCCCCCCAGGTGGAGAAGACACAGCTGCTCCAGCCTCTGCTCCCTGGAGCCACCCAGAACGTGTCTAATCCTCCTTCCTCCTGAAAGACATCAAAATATTTGAGCAGAGTTGTCATGTCACTCCAAGTAAAAGGGTGTTAATTTCTCCTCTTACCTTGATGGCATTTCATGTAATTGCTGAGAGGATGAATTATTCAATATGTTAATAAGGTGATTGGTAAACGTTAGCTTAGATCCTTATCTCAGTTGATGAGCCAGTTCCAGCTGGATTAAAGAAAAAAAGGATCTTTTTTAAATGAAATCGTATAACAATGCCGTCTTTAAAAGAACTACAAGAAGACATGCGTGGGGGAGGGGGACGCGTACAGCCTTTATAAACATAACACTACTCGGAAGACACAAAGGGAATGCTGAACGATTCTTCAAACCTAAAAATTGTGAACGGCCATATGTTGAAATAATTCATGCAAATTGAAACAACACATTGGAAAATATTGGCACATTGAGTGGCATCCACTTCCTAAACAACACGCCTCCGGAAACTATGAACTTTGACAGATGTCGAGAGTTGTAGACGGGCTTCAGTCCTCTTGTTCATAGGGTCGTGCTTGACTCAAAGGCAATCAGCAACAATGTAACAAGAAACTTCTCAAAGAATTAAGAAAAATAATGAATAAGTTATAATTGTATGAATTATTTGAGCAAAAGCGGTCATGTTGTTAAGTGCTGCTAGCTGGGCTCTGAGTCATAATGACCCTATTTCCGACCAAAGCGTCGCCCTGCCCACGTCCCCCTTGCAGCGGTCACCACATCTGAGCCCGCTGCGGACACATGTTAGTCCATCTCTTTGAGAGTCTTCCACTTGTTTGCTGACCTGCTGCTTCACCAAACACAATGTCCATCTCCAGGGACTGGCCCCTTCTCACCATATGCCTAAAGTACTGGAGACAAAGTACAACAATCAGCTTTTAAAGACTTCGTTTCAGCGACAGACACACAAAGCCAGAAAGGAGTGTTTTACATGAATTAGACTGGAAAAGATCTAGAATAGATACACAGATGATATTAGAGATAGAGGTAGAGATAGACTGATGTTAATGAAATGCTCTGGTGGGTAAGGAGTTGTGCTGACAACCCGAAGGCAGAGAGTTCTAATCCACCCGCTGCTCTGAGGGAGGAGAACTAGACAACCTTCTCTGTGTGACTGAAAACCCACCCGAGAGTCAGCTATAGGGTTTTGAGTTTATTGATAAGGAGTCCTAGTGCTGCACAAGGTTAAGTGCTTGGCTGTTAACCAAAAGGTTCAGGATTCAAATCCACCCTAAGCTCTTTGAGAAGCAGACCTGGTGATCTTGTCTCTTCCAGCTCACAGCCTAGGAAATCCTGTGGGCTGCCCTCCTCTGTTGCCGGGGGCTAGGAGCCTAGGAGGTTGGAAGGCACTCAGCCCCCGCCGAGGCACTCACTGCCATGAAGCCAATTCCTGCTCGGAGCAGCCCCCGTCAGGCCTCTGGCAAATCCTAAAAGGGAAGCTGCCTCTCTCTCCCCTGGAGCAGCTGGTGGATTTGAACCACCAGAGACCATCGGCCTTTGGTTAGCAGTGCAGCACACTCCAGATATCTCCACAGAGGGCCTCACAGAGGAGAGGGTGGCTGGGTGGTACTGTTTGGGGTGTATAACCCCTCCAGAAGGAAATGTGTCAGCACACAGTGAGAGGCCCAGTTCCAGTCATTTACGCTCAGGAAATTGCTAAGGACGTACTCCTGACATCGTTCAGGCTGGTGTCACCCCTGGATGGGTGGAGTGGCCTGCCCTGCCCTGTATAGTGCCAAGCACAGAGTCACAGGGAGTGTTCCCCCTGCCACATGCTTCCCCACCCTTCCCGTCAGTCCTTCAACACCCACTGGCCAAGGTGGGGACCCTTCTCTCCACCCAATGGTGAGGATAGCCTCTGTCCCTCCACAAGGGGCAGGTGGCCACAAGCTTAGCAACTCCAGCAACTTGGCAGGCTGTCCATGCACAGCCATGAGTGTGGCCACCACCTCAGGCCTTGGAGTGGTCCTGGTGACACCTCCCTTGACAATGCCAAGTGGTACAGTCTGAACAGCCAAACCTCCCTCTCTAGTCATACCACTGGCAAAACATTCAGCACAAGGTTGATTAATTAAAGCTTTAAAATAAGAGTCAAGGTGGTTAAGTTGAATATCCAACCAGATAGTTTAAAAGAAATATGCTACGGTTTACAGAGGTTTGCAGACACAAACTTGTAAGACGTGCGTCGTGCAAGTCCAGACACAGTCACGTAGAAAAACACGCTCTGTTGCATATATGCACCTAGAGACAATCCTGAGGAGACTTTGTTATCAGACTGTATCTCTAGACATATCAAAACAAAAACTCTCATTACTGGAGCAATAGGCAGCATCATGATAGAGGGAGAAAAGATTGAAGTTGTCAGCAATTTCATTTTACTTAGATACACAACCAGCAGATGTGGTAGCAGCAGTCACAAGATCAAAACATGTGCTCCCCTGGGGAAATCTGCTATCAAGGACCTCTCCAAAAGAGACCTCTTCTAAAGAGCAAGGATGCCAACGAAAAACTAAGGTATGCTTGATCCAAGCCATGATGTCTTCAAGTGCCTTCTCTACATCTGAAAGTTGAACAATGAATCAAGTCTGAAGAGCACATCCTTTGATGGTGGTGTTGGAGAAAATCTTGAATATCCAATGGACTAGCAAAGGAACAAACACATCTGTCCGGAGGGAACTGTAGGCAGTGTGCCACTCACAGACGAGGGTGGTGAACCTTCATCTCACTCACTTTGGGCTTTTTCTCAGAAGGACCCAACCCCTGGAGAGAGGCATCATGTAGATAAAGACAGGAAGTCCCTCAGCAAGGATTGACACACTGACCACCACGATGACAGAGCGTGACACAGGCCATGAGGATGGTGAGGTCCAGCTCTGTTCACAGGCCACTATGCGTCCCAGTCAATTGCACAGCACCTAACAACAACAACCACCACCTCCAGATGGTTTTTCTCATTGCATATCCATGTTTTAGAATTCCTGCAGAAAAGCTTGTATTTATTCTATTGTAAAATATCAAAAAGAGACTACACTTTAAAGTTATTGCTGTCTGTAAGAGCCGACTCCTAGCTGACCTGCCCTGGGTTTCTGAGGCTGTAAGTTGCCTGGGAGGAGACTGTCCGCCTTCTCCAGAGGAACTGCTGGTGGATTCAAACCATCAGAGAAGCAGGCAGGGCCTTTGAGTTGAGGGCGGGGGAAGGAAACTAGTAGTTAGGGAGTTGCACTGACAGGCTGAAAGCCGGAGGTTCAAATTCACCCACTGTTTCATGAGAGAAAGGTGGGCAAGCTCCTCCCAGCCACTGGAAGTCCGCTCGCGGTTCTGACTTGAAGACAATGACTTGAGTTTTTAAATTGAGTTCTGACAGCCAACAGAGTTGAAATACTACTAACCAGAGTCCCTAATTTTATAATTTCCTCTTACAAAAATAACAAGATTGTATTTAAGTTCTGTTATATTTAAACACTAAAAAAAATAAAATGCATGCATCCAACACTGGCTTGATTATAGTGAAACAAGTACTCAGTCATGCTGGTTGTATGTAAACTGATGAGAACGTCTGTGGAAGTTCAACGTGGCGCTGCTGACAAGCCCATTTTGTGGAAGTTCAACGTGGCGTTGTTGACAAGAACCATTTCTTCCTTTGGAAGGAGCAATGCCCTTCTAGAAACAACTGTAAAGAGCACGGCGGCTCAAGGTGTGTGTCTGTCCATTATTATGTACACATGTGGAAGGACAAACAACCTCGAGATGAGAGGTCAACTAAATGAAGAGATGGAAAACCAAGTTGACAATCCTGCCGTCATTAACTCTGTTAATGTCAATTTTTAAAATAATTCTACATTCCATTTTCAAATTATTGTGAAGCCACAGAAATTTCCATTATGCCCTGACTGTCTGTTTATAGATATGCAGCCAAGAAAAGGAGGCAACTTCAGCTTGGAGAAATGGAAAGTAATTCGATTTGTTGGGTTTGTGGAGCTTTGTTTAAAATTGTTTTGATATCAAATAATTCTGTGAGCATATTAATGATTTCATATGGCTTTCTAAAAATAAAACAAAACTAATGAGTTTAAACTGTTGGAATTGCCCTTCATGGAAAAAGAATGTCATCCCCTGACCACACTCCCTTTTCCAATAACTCCCAACAATTACCGTGGAAATTTGCCTCAGGTGATTAGGAACTGCATCAGCTCAAAGGGCTTCTTTTAAGTGCTAAAGAGCAAGTGGGCGTCTTTGAACCTGGCGCAAGCCCTAGGGTACTCCCAGTGCCCTCCTGTGCGTGTGGAAGTGGGCAGGGAATCAGGACGGGTGGAGAAGTGAGGCCTCTGAGCTGCGGTGCTGGTGAAAAGGTGGGCTGCCAGCAGAACACGCAAGTCTGTCGTGGAGAAGGACAGAGCGCTTCTTAGAAGCAAGGACGGCCAGGCTTTGTCTCCGGCGTTTTGGGCACCCCCGTCCTGGGAGAAGGACGTCATGCTTGTTAAAGGGATGTCAGTGAAGAAGACCCTCAAAGAAGCTGTGACAGTGGGCTTGAACACAGAGACTGCCCCGAGGATAGAGCGGGCCGAGGTGGGGTTTGGTCCCACTGCACGTGGTCACCGTGAGCCAGAACCAGCCCAGCGGCACCTAACTTACAACAGGTCATGGGGGCAGAATCACCAATCTAGCTCCACTTAACCTGTACCCCTGGCCTAGTGTCGGGCCAGATACACTCATAAGCAAGGTACGCCCGCGTCCCATTGTGACTTCCCAGCTATCCGAGACGCAGGATCTCTCCTGTCACTCATCATGTCGAAGATGTGGTTAAACACACGTGCAATCGCTCTTCACAGATTAGCACAAAGTGCAATTAGGCCCGTGCACTGCTCGCCCAGTGCAGGCCAGGGCCTATCACACTCACAGGTGAGTCCGCAGGAACACAAGTTCCTCACATGTATCTGCGTGATCCAGGTGTAGCAGTCATGTGATCTGGGTCTCAGCTCCAGATCTTTCCGGAGGAAGAGGCTGGAGCCCAGGACCCTTGGGGCCTTGGGCAGGGACACCCAGGGGTAAGGACCAAGCCGAAGCCAGAACCGGGCCTGGGGCTCCCTTCAGGTCCACACAGCCGTCTCTCCAGGCCGGAGCACATGCAGATGGGCCCACTGCTTCCAGCCAGCGGGTTTAAACGCTGTGTTTGTGTTTTGTTCCCTCCTGCCCCAGACGTCCAAGTTTATTCCATTCTTTTTTGTTATTGTCTTTAATACGGTTTTCTTGTGTTTCCAGTGAAGGTTTGCTCAGCAGCTCATGTTCTGTTTAGCAGTTTCCACACGAGTTATTCAGTGAGGCTGGTCACGTTCCTCACGATGCCTGGGCATTTTCATCAAGTCCATTCGGGTTGCTCTGTTCGTGGTCAGCTCGTTCCCTTGTCCCTTTGTCATTTTCATCTCCCGTAGGGAGTAACTGCTGACTGCCGGGCTGAACACAGGTGAGAAGGCACACGGGAATTTTCTCTTCATGCTGCGATGCCATCCATGCTCCGGTCTTCAGATGATCTCAAGCCCCAGGTCAGAAGGTGAACGGTGTGAATGGGACTGCTCTGGAAGAGAAGGCCTGGCTGAGCTGGGCACAGCACTGGACCCCAGCCTCACAACAGTCAACGGTGGCCAGATGGGGCATTTATGACAAGTGAACCCCTCCTCCCTTTCTGTGGCCTCCACAGTACCAACGGCCAGGGTGGCCTTACAGAGCACCTGTTGATGACAGAACCACAGAGCTGAATGGTGAAGGTCAGCCTTGGACCACTGTCCAGGAACAGCTGCTGACCGGGACAGCTGCTGACCCACACAGCTGCGTTACGTTGTTACTTCAGGGACGGCTGAAGCCCACACTTGCTAGTCAGCTGCTGCTCCCGTAACCAGTCCAACGGGCCTCCATTCCCCGCTGCTGTGCAAGGCCCCGCCCCTCCTCCTCTTCACATTCCTCCCTAGAGCATCACGTGTGAGATGTGACATCCAGAGACCTCACACTGCACCCCAACCAGCAGCGGCATCAATGCATCAATCCAGTGCGTCTCTTCCGGTTCCATCCTTCACCCTCATTTCCACAGTAGGTGCGATGATAAATGTGGGGTCTGCCCAGTTAGTGGAGGGACTTAAAGATTGTGAAATAAACGAAAAGAGGTGGTGTCCTATAATTGTAAAAAGTTATCAAATGTTCATTCTGTTAACAAAATTTATGAATGAATGCTACATTGTCCCAAATGTTGAAGAACCCTGGAGCCCTGGTGGTTCAGTGAGTAGCATGCCTGCGGTTAACTGAAAGGTTGGCAGTTCGACGTAGCAGCCAACCAACAGGAGAGAGAGAGGAGCAGTCTCCTCCGGGAAGGACTTCCTGCCTCGGGAATCTGGAGGGATCAAGAAGCTGAAATCAACTCAATGGTGGTGGGCTTGCTTGTTTTCTGTTTGGTGGCTCAGAGTGAAAAACATGGCTGCTAACTAGAAGGGTGGCAGTTCAAACACATGCAAAGGATGAAGACCCGGTGCTCTGATTCCGTGAACACTGAGGTCAAGGAAACCCTGTGGGCAGCCCTGCTCTGTCACATGGAGCTGCGATGAGTTGGAATCCCTCAGCAGCACATCACAACACGCTGTCAGGCTACTCCTGCCTCTATTACCAGTGTTGCCTGAATGAAAAGGAGTATATATGCACACGCATGTTTATTGCTGCTTTGTCCACAATAGAAGGAGTTGGAAACAACCCAAGTGCCCATCAACAAACAAATGGATAGAGAAGCTGTGGTATATTCACACAATGGAATACCACGCTGCATTGAAAAATAAGGAACTCATGCAATATTATTCAAAATGGGTGACCCTGGAGGACATTATACTCAGTGAAGTATCTCAGTCACAAAAGGACAAATACTATATGGTGCCACTGTTGTAAAGTGGGTCTGACACTGAGGTTGGGGGAAACCTAAGAAAAGAGAGGATAAATAATGTACACTGCATTGAAACAGATGAGGGAGAGAATTGTTTAAAAGGAATATAGGATGATTATTATTTTCATGACAAGATTACAGAAAAAGAAATGCATAGTAAAGTAGATGGTGGACTTAGGAGGGAATTGTATCACAATGAAAGAATTTCATTGCAACGAACTGGAGAGGGGTAAGCTGGGAGGAAAATATGCAACAATGAATGAATGAATGAATGAATGGGGGAAAATGGAAATAATATACGACATTTGTCACCTCCCAGTTCTGGAGACAGAGCCAGGAATCAAGAGGTGCAGGGCTACTCTCTGAAGTGTGTCTCCGCCTAGCTTCTCAGACCTGGTGCTTGCCAAAACCTCTTCGTGTTTCTCAGCTTGCAGATACGACCCTCCAATCTCTGCCTCTGTTGTCACAGTGTCCACCAGGTGCCTGTGGGGCACGCCGCCTTCCCCCCACCGCCCGTATGCCCAGACCTGTGCTCACATCTGTTGTCCTACCAGGGTCGGTGGGAGAGTTCTTACCTGCCTTCAGGAGATTCAGGTTCGAGCTTAGGCCCAGCTCCTCACGCACAGCCATCCTGACCTGCCCGTGGATACTTGAGTGGTGAGCAGAATATTCAGATGAAGACGGACTAGCACCAAAGGCCTAGTTATCTGCCACTGAAAGGCAGTCCATGAATCGAGATGGTCATCTCCAAAACCAGTCATGGAATTGGTTCAGGACCAGGCCGTGGTTCATCCCATCATGCACGGGTTACTACGAGTCAGGGCCAATGCAAGGCAGCTAACAATAAGATGCCAGGCATTGAATTAGATCCCACAATAATGCAGTACCTCGTTTTAACTGAATTACAACCACAAATAAGAGCAGGGGAGGGGAGGGGAGGGGAGGGGAGGAGATCTCCTTCACAAATCTCAAGTGGACATAAATTGGTGGGATAAAACACCTGCTTTTATGCCACTAATAAACTTGTTACATCTTTTTTTCCTTCACACTGTACAACCTTCTCAGATGTAAGTGTTCTAGTGGTGTTGTGTGTGTATCTGCGTGTGGGATCCACAGGGGCAAGTGAGAAAAAGACTACAGTATCCAACTTCGTGTAGTAATAGACATTCAAGCAGAAAGAAACAGCACCGAGCCCGTTTCAGCTTTGAAAAGGCTCACCATCCGACAAACACTGGAGTATGATCCCGAGGCCAGGCTCTCTTCATCCCCAGAGGAAATATGACAGCATCAGTTGGTCTCTTGTAATATTTTCAGTTCTCCACTGAGTGTTGAAATCTAATCATTTCCAGAACTCTTCAGTGGAACCATAGGGGGCTCCTTTTTCCAGCCTGATAAAGACTAGCATTCTTGCAGTCAGGTGTGGCTTGGAGAAGGCAACAGAATTCCTCTTCAGTGGAATTCCCATGGCATTATATCTTCAGAGCATCAAAAAGGGCAGCGTGATTTCCTGAAAATGGTACATGGCAAGGAATGTGTTTCAAAGTCCAATGATTTCCCACAGTGGCAAACAGGATGTAACTTGCAGCTGAGTTTATGAACTTTTTACCTCTTGGACAGTTATGGGAACTTTCCTTGGTCAGATTTCTTTTACATGAGAATGGGACAGCAGGATTGGTCTTGGCCGTGAATGTGACGTTAGGAGGGAAATGCCTGTGCTTGTCGGAGGTGTTGGCAAGGACAAGGATTCGTGAAGCCATTGAGAAGGACGGAGCCCTGGAGTTCAGGGCTTGGTTGGTAGGACGTACAGGAAGGATCTCCCCTGATCTACTGGGCACTGAAAGGAAGGGACATATGCCAAGCTTGCTTGTTCACAGCACCACAGTGTTGGTCAAAAGAGAGAAGTAGTGGGTTTAGATTCTTGGTGGAGTCCTGCTATAAATAAAGCAGTGATGGATCAGCATATTACAAAGTGTCCATGTTACAGGTAAAGAGAGTAAGGTCTGTCCCAGTGGCATACCCAGAGTCCCACCCAGTATCCCACCCAGAGTCCCAGTGGTCCAGTGGCATACCCAGTGACCCAGTGATGCATGTTCCCAGCATCCCAGTGAAGTACAGGCCACAGAAGGCAATAAAGTCACAAGTGAAAAATTTACTTTCAATCGTAGACCACATACCCTGAGTTGTTGTTGTTGTGTGTGCCTTTGAGTCAGATTAACCCATTGCTGACTCTGAAGCAGGTTTTCTGAGGCTGTAAATTGCTGAGAAGATTCCCCATCTTTTTCTCATGGAGCCACTGTAGACTCCGACTGCATGTCTTTGGAATTACGGCGCAGCTACTCATCAGGGGGCCACCAGGGCTCCCTCTACATGGAGTAAGAGACTTCAGTGCGTACCGGGCCCTTCAGTAGCACTTCTGTCCTCCATCAGTCATCAGCTGTCTTCATCTCTGCAACACCATGACACCAGAATCACAACGCACCTCCCTGCCCTTCTGATCTTTATCCCATGTTTAAAACAGAAGAGATGAAATTAAATTCTACAACCCAAGTTGTTGTTGTTATGTGCCATAGAGTTACCTGCAACCCTATATACAGCAGCTCTGAAGCCTACCCTGTCGTGAGTCAGTCTCACTGACTAACACACCAACCCCCATTGCCCCCATTACTGTATCAACCCATCTCATCTGGCGTCTTTCTCTCCTGTGCTGTCCCTCCACCCTTCCAAGCATGAGATCTTTTTCCAAGGACTGGTCTCTCCTGGCCACATGCCCAACGTATCTGAGGCAGAGCTTCAACATCCTAGCCTCCAAGGAGAAACTTGGTTTCACCCTCTCCCAGACAGACTTACTTGTTTTCTGACCGTCCATGGTATGTTCAATTCCTCTCTAGTGCCATAACTCAAAGGCATCGATTCTTCTTCTGTCATCCTTAGTGATTGTCTGGCTCTCAGATGCATAGGAAGTAATTGCAAAGACCATGGCCTGGATTAAGCACACCTTAGTCTCTAGAGTGACATCATTGCTTCTCAGTACTCTGGAGAAGTCGCTGACCACAGATTTATCCAGTGCAATTCATCTTTTGATTTCCTGACTGCTGGTGCGAAGAGTGTTGACTATGGAGGTGAGCAATCTGTAACTGTGAATCTCAATCAGGTCTCATCTGTCATGGTGCTGCCAATTGGCCCAGTGGTGAGAATCGTGGTCTTTTTGATGTTGAGCCTCAATCCATATTGAAGACTATAGTCCTTGACCTTCTGCAGCATGCGTTTCAGGTTCTCCTCAGTTTCAGTAAGCAAAATTGTGTCATCTGTATAATGTAGGTTGTTGATGAGTCTTCTCCAATTCTGATGTCACATTCCTACCCATAAAGCCCTGCTTCCCAAATGATCTGTTCTGCATATAGATTGAAAAGATATGGAGACAGAACACATCCTGATACTCTCCTTTCCTGATTTTGAAACATGCAGGGTTTTTCTGCTCTCTTCTGAGGACTGCTTCCTGGTCCAAGTTTAAGTTTCACGTAAGCACAATCAAGTGTTCTGGGATTCCCACTTTCCTCAAGGTTAGCCACAAATTTGCTGAGATCCATACAGTCAAATGCCTTTGCATAGTCAACGAAACACAAATAGATACTGCTCTGGCACCCTTTGCTTTCTGCCAAGAGCCATCTGACATTGGTAATAAGGTCTCTAGTGCCACAACCTCTTCTAAACCCAGCTTGAAGAGCTCTGGTGACCTACTGGTAAGAAACTGCACTGCAATACTGAAGGCATGCGGTTCAAACTCACTAGCTGCTCTGTGGGAGAAGGACAGACTATCTATCTCCTTCTGTTTGATTAACCAGCCTCTGAACACCCATTTTAGGGTCAGCTATGTGTTGGTTTCAACTCGTTGGTACACAACAACAACAAAACAAGTGAAGGCACAACCCAAGACTGGGATGCTTTCTTCTGAGTCCTCTGTCAAAGAACTAGTCTACTCCATACCCAGAAATTCTTGCACAACAATGGCAAAATCAAACTTGAATTGAGACCATTAATGGACACTGTCATCTATAAGACGATGATAATAACAATGATTGTCATGTTGATGATGATGGTGGAGGTGGTCGAGGAATGAGGGTGGTGATGATGGTGGTGACGATGATGATGGTGGTGGTGATGGTGATGATGATGATGGTGGTGATGATGATGGTGGTGACGATGATGATGGTGGTGATGATGATGATGGTGGCGATGATGATGATGGTGATGATGATGATGATGGTGATGATGATGGTGGTGATGATGATGGTGGTGACGATGATGATGATGATGGTGATGATGATGGTGGTGACGATGATGATGGTGATGATGGTGGTGATGATGATAGTGCCGATGATGATGATGGTGGTGATGATTATGGTAGTGGTGACAACAGCAGCTCTTCCCATTGGCAACTTCTGACTACGTGACATTGACTGAGAGTGCTTGCTTGTTTTAGTCTTATTATAAATGATGAAATGGATTTTCAGACAAGTTAAGAAGCCATACCCAAGTCACACAGTTTGTGGTAATGGAGATTCAAAGTCAAGGTGGCCACTGAGGCAAAGGCACAGAGCGAAGCGAGGAGATACAGGAGCAGTGCCTGGCTCTTGGGGGAGACTTAGCCCATGATTGTGTCTCTTTATGAGTTTAGATGGAACTAGATATTTCAGGAAGCTTGGCAGTTTGACCCACCCAGCAGCTCCACGGGAGAAAGCCCCAGTGATCTACTACCATAAACATCACAGTCAAGAAAAACTTTCAGAGCAGTTCACTCTATTATGTGAGGTCGCTACAAGTCA
The DNA here is from genome assembly GCF_000299155.1 of Elephantulus edwardii. NCBI lineage: Eukaryota > Metazoa > Chordata > Mammalia > Macroscelidea > Macroscelididae > Elephantulus > Elephantulus edwardii. Next base: position 3,645,131 of record NW_006399877.1, read on the forward strand.
GGATTTATTCCATACCACCAGATAACAACAGAAATGACTTCAGTTCACAGGAGCCCTTGACCTTCCCACATGGTCTAGGTGCCTCCGCACTGCTTCCCTCAGTGTCACACCTACCCCAATGGGATGTCTGCTGATGACCTTGAGCCTCCCCCAACCAGGCAACATCTCCTGGAGGATTGGGGCCCATTTTAGTCTCTATGTCCCCAATACCTGGCACCCAGTCCATGTCTGTTGAATTAAAGGGGGAATGAACAAACGTCCACAGGTGCAGAGCTAGGTTTGGGTCACGCTTCTCGCCTCTGCAAAGCCCCTCAAAGGGCATGCTGCCTTTCCTGCCAGTGTGTAGGGCCTGGGGCTCTGGGGCTCTTCTCCTGTGCACAGATCTGCATCCGAAACTCTAATCAGCCCGGGCAGCGTCCTTCCCCAGCCGAGCTTTAAGTGGTTTCAGCGTGAAAATCTGTTACTTATTTCATCATGCAAATATTAAACACAGTATATGTCTTTTCAACGCACTTGCTATTGGAGCCGTGGAGTCTGCTCTGACTCTCAGTGATCTTATGTACAACAGAACAAATCGTCACCCAGCCCAGCACTGTCCACGTGGCCGTCACTGTGTCTGAGCCAATTGGCGCAGCCCCTGTGTCAATCAACCTCGTTGATGGTCCTCTTGTTCGCTGACCTCCCACTTCACCAAGCACGATCCCCTCAACTTCCCTGATGACACATCTGAAGTGAGTGAGAGAATGTCTCCTCATGCTGGTTTCTAAGGAATGTTTTGTATTTCTTCTAGGACTGAGCTGTTCATTCCTCTGGTTGTCTAGGCTGCATTCGATTTTCTTCACCGACACCACCTTTGGACACATCAGTTCTTTCGTCTTCCTTTTCCCCTGTCTGGATACCAAGGTGAGTGTGCTCTGCACCTGCAGAAAGGAGCTCCTGGAACCTAAGGGACCTTTCTTAAAAAAAATGTTCAAGCTGTGATTTGAGTGGATGTCTGCACTCAATCTTTCATGCATGTTTGGTTCTGTAGCATCAATCCCAAATCCCACGGTGTCTGACTGTCCGTTTAGACCTATTTCCATTCCTTTCACCCATTTCAGTGTTTGCTAATTTTAGTTCATTTTCTCCTCCTCTCCCCAATCCTCTCCTTAGCAATCATGCTAGAATGTTTCTCTATGTGTGTAAACTTTATTTGTTGTTGTGAGATGTCATCAAGTTGAGCACGACTCACAGCGACCATATGAACAAAAGATCTGAACCCTGTTCTGTCCTGCGCCATCCTCACACTTCCTGACACGCAAGAGCCCATTGCAGCAGTCACTGTATCAATCCACCTGGTTGAGGGTCTTCTGTTCCTTTGTTGATCCTCCACCCTTCCCAGCATCATGTCCCTCTCCAAGGACTAGCACCTCCTATCAAGATGTCCAAAGTATGTGAGGTGAAGCCGCATCATTCTTGCCTCCAAAGACCACCCTGGCTGCACCCTCTCCAAGACAGATTTGTTTGTTCTCTTGGCCGTCCATGGGATGTTCAGTTCTCTTCTCCAACACCAAAGCTCAAAGGTGTGAATTCTTTTTCTGTCATCCTTATTCTTTGTTCAGGTCTCAGATGCATAGCTAGTAATCAGAAAGACTATGGCCTGAATCAGATGCACCTCAGTCTTCACACTGATATCATTACTCTTCAGTAATTTGGAAAGGTCCCTAACTGCAGATTTTCCTAGTTCAATGTGTCTCCTTATTTCCTGGCTGCTCGTACTAAGGGTGTTAATTGTGAATCCAAGCAAGATGAAGCTGTTGACAATTTTAATCTCCTCTCCATCCATCATGACACTGCCTATCTATATGTCTAGTTGTAAAGATCTTTGTTTTCCTGACACTGAGATGCAACCCATACCGAAGGCTGCATTCCTTGATCTTCTGCAACAAGTGCTTCAAGTCCTCACTTTCAGCGAGCAAGGTTGTGTCATGTGCATAATGCAGGATATTGATGAGTCTCCCTCCAATCCTGATCCCACACTCCTCCTGATAGAGTTCAGCTTCTCAGATAATTTGCTTAGCATACAGATTGAATAAGCATGGAGAGAGAATACAACCTTGACACACTCCCTTCCAGTTCTAAACCATGCAGTGCTCCCCTACTCCGTTCGCACAATAGCCTCCTGGTCTAAGTACAGGTTCCACATGAGCACAATCAAGCGCTCTGGGATTCCATCTTCTCAATGTCATCTACTTGCCATGATCCACACAGTCAAGCCTTTCTTTGGATTTTTATAGTAGTGTCTTAGCCAGTCCTTCTCGTGTTGTGACTGACTTGTTTCACTCAGCATAACATCCTTTAAAGAAGCTCTAGCCACTTGGTAGTCAGGAGCTGAACTGCCAACCCAAAGGTATGTGGTTCAAATTTACCAGTTTCTCCAAAAGATGGGTAATCTCCTCCGTTGTGATTTATAGCCTCTGAAAAATCCATTAGAGGGTCAGCTATGAGTTGGTCACTTCCAACTGGACTTCACACAACAACGTTTATGCAGCAGATTATGGACTTTGATAGATGTCGACGGTTGCAGACGGGCTGCAGGCCTTCCATTCATAGGGTTGAGTTGTCCTCAACTCGAAGGCAATCAACAACAACAACAACAACAACAACAACAGCATTGCTGTCAATTTGGAACCGACCCTTAGCTGACCTGGTGAGTTTTCAGAAGCGATGACCTAGTGGCCTAGTGGGTGAGGAGTTGTGTTGCCAACCTAAAGTCTAGTCATACAAACCCGTCAGCTGCTGTGTGGGGAAAAGATGGGCAACCGTCTTCCATGTGATTTAAAGCCTCAGAAAATCCACTGAAGCATCAGCTAATAGGTTCTGAAACTGCAGGAGAAGAGTTTGCCCAGTATTACCTATGAAGCTCTTTCTTGGTGGATTTGACCTGTTGGAGAGACATCTCCTCTGGGTTAGGAGTGGAACTCCCTGCCCACTAGGCTGCCAATGTCCCTAACTTTGCGCCTGTGTTTTCTGCGATCTTCATAATTTTAGGACTTACCCTCAGGTCCTGAACGTGACTCCTGACTGTCACGTTCACTCAAGTGGAGATGGTGAATAGTAATGGCTTGGGTAAGTTGTGGCAGCAGGAATGGATCGAGAAGACGGATTACAGAAAAGCTGCAGGGAGAGAGCAATACAGAAGGGCACGCTTGTATCACACTGTGCTCTTATACGGCCCCCAGTGCAGCTGTGACCTGAGGCCTTGGGTGTCCACTGTCAGACGCATTGATGGTGGAGCAGAGAGGCGAGGAAGAGTCCTCGGCAGCATCACATCCAGATGGCGGGGAAGGCGCACACTGGCATTCTTCTGGATGATGCCAAACCCTGAGCGGTTCTCTACGAGACAGCTGCCAAGATTTGGGACACATTCAGCAATTAATTTCTATTTTAAACTCCTGAAGATAAGAAAAATGACAGCCTCAGCTTATCCACAGAGGCGTGGGGTTCCCACACGTCAGCGGACAAGTATGAACCCGTGGACAAGTGCTTGGAGAGGGTGGAGGGCGAGCGCTGTGGACCTGAGCTGGGGAAGAGACCCGGCATTCTCTGGATACTAGCAGTCAATCTGCAGCCCACTCTGGGGCCCTGTGCTCTTGAAAGCACATTTTTCTCACCAGCATAGAAGCAGTAAAATGAACGCCATAAACAGCTTTCAAGACCTCCTCATTCTCTTCCATTTGTGGTGATAGGAAACTTCTAAAAATATTTATCCATTTCATATAAGCAATGTAAAAATAACAGCTTAAAAAAACTATGCCAATGTACTTGGATTTTTATGGGGGGAAAATGTTCATATGCCAACCCCGGATAAATGAATAAACACGGCTAGTCCTGTGAGTCAGGAGACGCACAGCTCAGGCGGTTCCCTGGGCACCTTTGCAGCAGTCACACACCATCTTACCCCTTTCTATATGCACCTATTTTCTTACATCTCTAAATGCTTCTTTCTGAATTCGAACTAATTTGTCAGGGCTCTGTCTTTGGGGAAGGCCGTGGACAAGCTGTTGATGTCTTTGAATTGTAGAGGATCTCACGAGCCCCCACCCGGGATACAGGTGGAAAGGGATGACTGTGATCTGTAATGACAGGGGTAGTAACTGTAACAGATTTGGAAATAACAGTATCTAAAAAGAATTTCCTTGTATTACTCTATGCCTGAGTCTCGGGGTGGTGCAAATGGTTAAGGGTTTGCCTATTAATGGAAATCTGGCAATTTGAATTTGTCCACAGGTGCCTCAAAAGAAAAGCTTAGAATCTGCTTCAGAAACGTCCCAACCATGAAGATGCCCTGGATATTCTCCTCTGCACACGAGGGGATGATGGGGCAGAATCCACGTGACAGCAACCGGTTACGTACATACCAAGTATCACCTTCGGTTATATACCACATGGTAAGGAATTGTGCTGTCAACCCAAAGACGCACAGTTAGAACTCATCGGCTGCTCTTTGGAAGAATGATGGGCAGTCTCCCATGCTATTTACAGCCTCTAAAACCCTTCCGAGGCTCACTTATAAATCAGTTTCGACTTGACAGTATTCAGCAACAACAAATATGCTGTGGTTCTTAAGTGCCATCTGGTTGAGCACAACTCACAGGACTCTATGAACAGCCGATCTGAGCCCTGCTCATCACCTCTGAGACATTTGAGCCCGTTACTAACGTCACCATGCCAATCCTCCTGAGGGGCTGTCCTTTCCTTTACTGACCTCCATCTTTATAAACATGATGTCTCTTCCCAAGGAATAATAACCTTGTCTAATCTTTGCAATCACTTGTTATGCATCAGAGAGTTGGACAATGACTAGGGAGGAAAGAAGGAGAATTGATGCCTTTGAGCTGTGGTGCTGGAGAAGAGTACTGAATGTACCATGGACTGCCAGGAAAACAAACAGATTCATCCTAGAGAGGGTTAAACCAAGCTACTCCTTGGAGGCAAGGATTCTGGGGCTTCGTCTGACATACTTTGGACATGTTGCCAGGAGGGACGGGTCCTTGGAGAGGGACATCATGCTTGGGAGGGTGGAGAGACAGCGCAGGAGGGGAAGACCCTCTATGAGATGGATTGATTCGGTGACTGGGGTAATTGGGATGGGAGTGTCAGAGGCAGTGCGGTTGGCACAGGATAGAGCAGGGTTTAGGGCTGTTGTGCATAAGGTCGCTATGAGTCGCAAAGGACTCGACGGCACATAACAACAACAACAACAACAATAGTAGCTAGGCAAAGGATGTCCAAAGTGTGAAAGATGAAGCTTTACCATCTTTGCCCCAAGGAGCACTCTGGCTGCACCTTTTCCAAGACAAGACAAATATGTCTTTTCTTTTGGCCGTCCATGGGATATTCAATACTCTTCTCCAGTACCACAGCTCAAAGGCATCAATTCTTCTGACATCCTTATTCATGGCCCAGCTCTCTGATGCATACCAGGTGATTGAGAAGACCATGGCCTGAATCAGGCACACCTTAGTCTTCGAACTGACATCATTGCTCTTTGTTAATAAGAATGAGAAAAGTTCACAATGAGCTGGACTGACATGCTAGCCGCACCAACGGGCTCAAGCATACCAAAGCTCATGGAGATGAACCAGGATCAGATACTGTTTCTTTCTAGAGTACATAGGGTCTACATGGTGACCACAAGGCCACCAGAGCATTTCTAAAACTACAGCTATGATTTCAAAGGGTTTAGAGGCAATGGGAACTCTGACAGCCTAGTGGTAAAGAAGCTGTACTGCAATCATGAAGGCACAAGGTTCAAATCCACCAGGCGTTCTGTGGGGGATGGCCAATCTCCTCCCAGATGATTTACAGTCTCTGAAAACCCCCTGGAGAGTCAGCTATGGGTCGGCTCCATTTCGATGGTACTCAATTCAAAAAATAGAGGAAAGGTAATTGCAGCAAACAGGCAGAAAGGGGGTTAATTTCATAGCAAAATGACAATGAAAACGGGTCGAGGGTCATGAACCAAAAATTCACTGAAAGGAAATATAATTAGTAAACAAGCACTTGGGAAGATTTCCTGCAACATTAAGGCTAGAATAAATACAATTAGAATAACTGCATACCATTTGGCCTATTGCATTAACAACGTTTATAAAAAGAAACATCATTGCCAGAAAAGGTATGGAAACACGGCTATCTTAGGTTACCAGTGGACAAGGCCAATCCAGAGGCTGAAAAGTATCTGTTGTGACAGACCAGGTAACGGAACTTCGGAAAACATGTAGGTCACAAAAACAAATAAAAGCTCCAGAAAGAGAGACTTTTCTCACAAAATACTTCCTAAGGGTGACAAATGGATAATATTATAATTTTCCCCAAAAGAGACACGGTGGTTTAAAAAACACATTGTTTTGCAAAAGTAATCACTTATATTTTATACGAACATGTTGCCATAAACGACTTCTGGCATGATGTTAACTGGGAAAAGCAGAGCCTAAAACTGAGCACGCGGCGTGACTGAGACCATAACAACGTGCATTTCCACGGACAGTCTAGAGACGGACTCACTGGGATATTTTCTGTGATAGGATGAAACTAAACCACTTTGTTCCTTCTACTTGTTAATATTTTGCAAATGTGCTTTAATGATTAAGGGACTGGTTCCCAAATTTTAATACAAACATTTTAAACAGAATATATATGAATGGTTGAATGGAAAACCCCTTTGCTCTGTGAACTTTCACCTAAGTCTCAGCGTGTGTGTGTGAGAGAGAGAGAGAGAGAGATGCTACCCTATGAATAACAGCTGCTACCCTCTGAACGACCTCTCTGAGCCTTGTCCTCTCCTGTACCGTCCTCACAGTCTCTGATGTACTAGTCCATTGCCACAGTCACTGTGTCCATGCACCTCGTTGAAGGCCTTCCTCTCTCTCTGACCCCCGCACCTTTTCCAGCACGATGCCTTTTCCAAGGACTGATGCTTCCTGTCAACATGCCCAACTTCTGTGAGATGAAGTCCTCCCTTCCTCGCCTCTCTGGGGCACCCTGCTTCTACTTTCTCCAGGAAAGGCTTGTTTGTTCTTTGGACAATCCACGGACAGTCAGCACCAGCTACGGGCTAATTCCAAGGCAAGATAGTAATAAGGAAAATAAATAAGTCAGCAGAGCTCAGGGGCCCTGGTGGCACAGAGGAGAGCCTGCTGGTCAGCTGACCAAAAGGCTGGCAGTCGGAACCCACCAGTCACTTGATAAACGATGGACAGTCCTCCTCCTGCAAAGATCTACAGCATCGGAAACTCAACTCAATGGCAGTGGATTGAGGCTTTCAGTATTTCCAAGGAGCTCTGGTGGAGGAGTGCAAAACATGTTGGACTGTTAACCAAAGGGTCAGCAGTTCAAATCCACCAGCTGCCCCTAGGAGAAAGATAGCACTCTCCTTTTGTAAACACACCTTGCCAGAGAACTCTGGTGGGGGTCACCGTGGGTCAAAATCAATTCAATGACAGTGTGCTTTTCGCACCACTGAGGTACCCCCAAAATGAAGACTGGCCCCAGATTATATGATAAGATCCCAGATTGGAATTTTTATTAGCATTTCAGACAATTTTAATGTCTCATGTCTTAGGATCTTATTTTGAATTAGAATGAGTGCTATTTTAATTTAAAAAATAAGGTCATAAAAAATAAGGTCATGATTATTAATGGGAGTCAGAGGACAAGGCAGTGGGGAAGTCATCAGATGGGTGAGATTTGGAGCTGGTTTGGAGAAAAGAAACAGGTTTGATGGGCTGCTGAGTCCACACTGACTCCTGGTGACCCATGCGTGTCCAGGTAGGCCTGCACTCCGGAATATTTGCAAAGGCTGAGCTTTGGGACATGGGTCATCTGGCATTTCTTCCAAGGCATGTCTAGAAGGGCTGCCTGAGCACTTGCACTGACTGCTCAGGGCTCCCGTGGTGATTTGTTGTTGTTGTTGTTGGGTGCTGTTGGGCTGATTCAGACTCAGTCGCCCCGTGTGCTGGGCCCAAATATTCTGAAGGGTCATCATGGCTGTAGCCCCTGTGAAGTGAATCACAGAGTCCTCCTTCTCCACAGCAGTTGGATGAGGTTATGGATTGAATCGTGTCCCCCACCTACATGTGTCATAAATTCCAACCCTAAACCAGGATTATCATTCTGTTGGAGAGTGTGGTGTCTTTGTTATGTTATAGGATTCATGTGAGCTGTGTTTTGAATCAATCGCTTTGAGATAAGAAGAGATGAAATAATTGAACAAGGAGAGATGAGAGCAGAGACATGCCGTGTCACATGAAGAGTACCCAGGAGCAGAAGACCTGTAGAAGAGACAGGGTCTCCTTCCAGACAGCAAATTAGAGGGAGACAGAGCCTTCCCCAACTTTGAACTCACATGGCTAGGCTCCTAAAATACGAGAAAATGACTTCTGTCTGTTAAAACCACCCTCTTGGGGTATTTCTGCTGCAGCAGCACTGGGTGACTAAGCCCGATTGCCCTGGTTATGGCTGAACACTGAGTTTAAAGGTTCTTTGGGCTGTGATGTCAAGCGCAGGGTAAGAGCCTGCCAAGGCTGCGAGCGAGGTGAGATTATGCAGAGCGAGCCTTCTCTGATGAAAAAACAGTCCGTCAGCAGATGGTGGGCTACCAGGCTGTCCAGGAAGTTGTGAGGGCGGCAGAGGGGCCAAGGCAGAGAGGTAGGAAGGGAGGTTTCAGGGCAGAAACACAGTCACAGAGGCAGCCCCAGCCAGCGCCCCTCCCAAAGCCGGCCAGAATGCAGGTGGAACCTCCCTTACAAAGGTGCAAAACTCACCAAGCTCAGGGATTGGCCAGTACAGATGCATCCAGAGCCGGACAAATGTCCACTCCACACGACCTGGACAGGTGAGAGCCACAGAGGTTACAACCCTCAGGATGTCTTGAGTTATGAGACACTGATGATGGGAGAGGTGGGGTTCAAAACAGACTCCTCCAGGAATCAGAACTACTTTCTACCATTGTCTTCAGGGTGAACGTATACGGAGCATTTTCTATTCCACAGTTTGTGCACAGTTTACCATCCCGTCCACTTAACTGGCTCTTCCCACTTGCTCCCTGGGTCATGGTCGTACTTCTTCTCTGCCCCTTTCTGGTCCCCTGGGCTTTGTATCTGGGCAGATGTTGTGTCTTTTGGTGTTTGTGGGCGATTGCTTTGAGGTGTGTGTTCCTGTCTGATTGTGTGCTTCACTGTGGAGGCCTGTCCACCGTGCAGGTGACAGTTCATCCCCAGAGGTGGGCTGGTCCAGGATCGAAGGCCACAATCTCAGGGGTCCAGAGGTCCCTCTCAGGTCAGTGAGTCAACTCAGTTCACCACATGGAGTCAGTCCCAGCTCCCAGCAACCCTCCCCTGGATTTTCAAGGCTGCAAGTCTTGACAGGAGGACACCACCTGTCTTTCTCTCAAGGAGCCGAAACCCACCGGCTGCTCACAGCCCTGTGGTCACCAGCACAATCCAGGACGCACCGTGCCACCGAGCTCCTGGGAAGCCAGTCTGTTTTCTGTGTTCAGTAACGGTAGCTCTCTGAGGCCTGCGTGGTGGACGCTGGGTCTGCACAGTCCATTAGTCCTGGCTGCTTCTGTGTGTCTTTGATTTTCTCCAGTTTCCTTTGCTCTGGATGAAGTCAGAGCAATAAGTTGCATCTGAAATGGCTGCTCCAAGTTTCAAGACCCCAATCAGTTTCTTCCAAATAAGATACAAACTCTGTTCCTGCAGCGAGCACATCTCTGAGATACACAGCAGACTGTTTACCTTAAGGGATCCCATTGCCACCTTACACCACACCCAGATAAAGTGTACTCAAATCAGTGAGTTTAGATAAATCAGAAAATAAATGAGTGTTGATGCTATGTCCATCCAGAGAAGGATATTCTACCCAAATAAATAACATTCAAGTTTTCTTTGAAACCAGTACAAATTCAAATTCAAACCTTGAGTTGCTATAATCAAGGATGCTTTAGGCAGAATATTAAATGATCCACGAGATATTAAAAGAAGATGGAAAGAATATACTGAGTCACTGTATCAAAAGGAATTGGCAGACACAGAAGAATTTAATGAAATAACATATGAGCAAGAGCCTATGGCGATGAAGGAAGAAGTTCAAGCTACTTTGAAGGAAATAGCAAAAAATAAGTCCCCAGGAATAGATGGTATACCAATTGACATATTTCAGCTAACAGATGCTGCCCTGGATGTGCTCACCAAATTGTGCCAAGAAATCTGGAGAACAACCACTTGGCCAACTGACTGGAAGAGATCTAAATTTGTTCCCATTCCAAAGAAGGGTGACCCAACAGAGTGTGGAAACTATAGAACAATATCGTTGATTTTACATGCTAGCAAGATTCTACTGAAGATTATCTAAAAATGACTGGAACAGTACAGTTTATAATATAAAATTTAAATCTCCTGTATATCAAAATCAAGATGATTATGCAAATACTAAAGTATTTGTCACACAGCCAGCAAGTTAATATTCTTTACTTCTAAACATCTGCCTTGGAAGGAGTGCAACCAGAAGCCTCCTCAGAAACAAGGATGGAGGGTTTCCTGTTTTGGACATGTGGTCAGGAGGGTGCAGGCCGTGGGTCAGGACATCATGCTTGGTGTAATGGAGATTCAGTGGCAAAGAGAAAGACCCTCAGTGAGATGGCCCGGCCAGTGGCTGCCACGGTGGGCTCAAGGACACACAGCAGACTGTGTGGCAGGGACGGGACTGAGCTGTGTGGCATCGTGGGGAGGGGGAGGAAAGCTGTGTGGCATTCTATCATCCGTGAGAAGGGGAGTGGACGCCCTGGGGCATTCTGTTGTCCAGGGGGAGGGGGAGGGAAGCACTCTAAATGAAACGTCACAAAGCACAAGGAGCTCGTGCCATCAGTAAGGAACTGACGAAAGTTTCAGTGGAACAGGCTGACAAAGGGTATGGGAAAAGCCACTGAAGAAACCCAACAACTGAGAGGTATATGGATGAGGAATATTGTCACCAACAATCCCAGAAAAGTGTACCTATTTTCACCTTCCAAAACTCCAAAGTTAAAAGAAAACGAGAGCATTGCTCAGACATGACCAGTGGCATGTTTCCAAATAGCAGTTTCCAACATGTGTTAATCCCGCCACTCTTGCCCATTTTGGTCGGAATATCACGTGCAGACACAATAAAAAAGGCGCTGGTTGGAGACGCTTCCTGTGTTGTTGGCTGGTTGTTGCTAAGTCGCTCGGCTCACAGACCCCACGTGGGACAGAAGGGAACGCTCACTGGGGGTCCCATGGTGGTCACCCCTCACCATCGTGGAGCTCTTGATTGTGACTGTTGTGGATCCCGTGTCGCTGAGGGTTTCCCACAGCCTCGCTGACTGACATGCACTTTATTCAATCCAGGCTCTTTTCAATCACTGGCCATGCATCTGGGAGCTGGACAATGAGTAAAGATGACAGAAGAATTGATGCCTTTGAGCTCTGGTGCTGGAGAGGAGTGCTGAATATCCCATGGACCGACAAAAGAACAGACATGCCTTGGAGAAGGTGCAGCCAGAATGCCCCTGGGAGGCAGAGACGACAAACCTTCATTTCACAAACTCGGGGAATGTTGCTAGAAGTTCTTCCTGGAAGAGGGACATCATGCTTAGGAAGGTGGAGGGTCAGCGTAAGACAGGAAGGCCCTCAAAGAGACAGACTGACATAGTGACAGCAGCAGCAGGTACAAATGTGCCAGAAAGGATGAGGCTGGCACAGGACGGCACAGGGCTCAGAGCTGTTGTTTAAAGGGTCGCTCTGAGTTGTGCACTCTTCGATGGCACCTGCTTACCCAAGCATTACGTCCTTCGTCGGGGAGCACCTCTTCCTGATAACATGTCTGGAGTATGAGACATACAGCCTCACCATCCTTGCTTCTCAGGAGCATTCTGGCTGTAAAACAACAAAAGAGAGAAGAAAACCAAGAGCCGGCATTGCAGGAATGTGATGGTAGAGTGTTTCAGAAGAGTGGCGGAGAGCTTCAAACGCTGCGGTGCCACATCTGAGGGCTGGCGTGAAATCGGAAGTGGGTCCTGAAGGGAGAGAGACTAGGCAGGTGTGGGCTAGGAGGGACAGCCCAGGTGGCCAGGACAGCAGGGGGCCCAGCCACAAGAGAGAAATAGGCCCCTTGGGTTCCCTGGTTTAATTATCAGGTTACAAAAGTCCTACAAAAACAAAGGCCACCTGTGCCAGCGACCACCTGCCTGCCCGCCTTCCTCCAGGCTGTCAGTGGTGACATTTGGAGGGGCTTTGAAAACAAATGTAATTACTCGAGCAAATAATGTCCTCCCCACCTCCATGCAGGCAAGAGGATTGAATCCAAATACCAGGTCCCGGACATTTACTTTGTTAGGGAGAATCACCACACTGGGCTTTTTAATTGCTTGTGAGCAGATTTGGTTTCCTAATTAATTTCCCCAACATCAAACACATCTCGGCACAGTTTCCAGCATTTTCTATCTGGGCTCATCAAGGTGCCTTCAAGGGAAGATCCTCTCCATCACAAGGCAGGAGCAGAAAAAAAAGTACGAGAGGAATCTTGTCAGAGAGGAAGGGGCAGGCTAGTCGCCCCTGGACAGCTTTCTGAATGAGCAATTCGACCTCTCCTGTGTACAAACCTGTCCTTCCTCAGGACACGAAAGCCTGTGAGATGTCGGATGGCCACAGCAGATGCCCTGACGCCCGGCAGGCATGGCCTGCTCATATCTTCATATGCCTGTTGTTTTCTGCCTTTCAAAGAAAGACAAATACTTCACATATGAAACAGGAGAGGAGGAAGATCGGAAATATATCTCTGTAGTAAATATGGAGGGCGCCCTGGTGGGCAATCCTTGGGGAGTCTCCTGTACTCCAAAGGTGGTGCCTCTCTGCTGGTTCAAATCCACCATCTGCTCCGAGGGAGAAGTGCAGGCAATCTCCTCCTGCTGGGCTTACAGTCTCCCAAGACCTGCCGGAAGGAAGGCAGGAGTCGGCTCCGATGTGGCAGTGGTCAGCTTTGGGTCGTTTGGGTGACTATGGAAGAAGCTTTGGTGGGGAGCCCGTAAAGACCCGCACTGCTAGCAGAGAGGCGCCACATTCTCTGGAGGTGGAAGCCGCCGGCAGCTCCGAGGGAGACACAAGGGCATCTTCCATGAAGGGTCCAGCCTTCCAAAATCCTGATGGACGGTCAGCTCTGAACTGGTTCTGATTTAACAGCAATGTGTTTGAGAGAGAGAGTAGACATGCATTTCATGTTGTTGTTAGGCTGTGGAGTCAATCGGGAGATGCACTGCACTGGGAAAGTCTACAGTTAGGGACCTCTCCAAATCATTGAGAAGCAATGATGTCAGTTTGAAGACTAAGATGCACCTGACTCAGGCCAAGGTCTTTCCACTCACTTGCTATGCATCGAAGAGCTGGACAAAGAATAAGGAAGACAGAAAAAGAATTGATACCTTTGAGCTGTGGTGTTGGAGAAGAGTGATGAATAGCCCCTTAATGGCCAGAAGAACAGCTCTGTCTTGGAGAGGGTGCAGCCAGAGTGCTCTTTGGAGGCGAGGGGGATGAGGCTTCACCTCACATACTTTGGACATTGTGCTGGGAGGAGTTTTTCCTTGGAGAGGGACAGGATGCTCAGGAAGGTGGAGGGTCGGCAAAGGAGTAGACCCTCAACTATATGGATTGATATGGTGACTACTGCAGTGAACTCTAGAGTGTCAGCAAGTGTGAGGACGGCACAGGCCAGGACAGCGTTCAGATCTGTTATTCACAGGGTTGCTATGGCACCTAACAACAACATGAAGCCAACAAGAAGTGGCCCTGTGAACAACAGACCTGAACCGCATCACATCTGGTGCCGTCCTCAGGGTCTCTGTCAGGTTCAAAGCCATTGCTGCAGTCACTGTCAATCCATCTCACTGAGAATCTCCTTTCTCTGACCTTCTCCCTTTCCCAGCGTGATGTCTTTTTCTAAAGTCTGGTCCCTCCTGACAACCTGCCTTCAGTATGGGAGGTGAGGTTTAACCTCCTTGCCTCCAGGGAGCACCCTGATTGTCTTCCTTCAAGGCTGACTTGTTTCTTCTGTCGGTCCGTGTATACACAGTCAGCACTCCCCTCTAAGACCATGCTCAAAGACATCAGTTCTTCGGTCATCCTTATTCATTTTCCAACCTCCAGATGCCCAGGAAGTAACTGAAAAGGCCATGCCTTGGATCTAGTGCACTTCAGTCTTTAAATTGACCTTCTTGTTCTCCATCACTTTGGAGAGGTGCTTGACGGCAGATGAGGCTCCATAGTGGGTACAAATTCACGTGTTTCACTGGGGATTTCGATGTGATAACTCAGCAGCTGAGAACTCTCTGGAGTGCAGCTCTGCCCAGGAAAGCCAGGGTCAGGGTCGGGGTCGTCTCAAGGGCAGCTGGCAAGGTGACTGGTGTTGATAGTATGTATGGTTGAGGCGGAACCTACTCATAGCTGACTCTCCAGTGTGTTTTCAGAAACAGTAAACCTCACTGGGGGACACTGCTCATCCTTCTCCCACGGAGCATCTGGTGGATTTGAACTATGTGCTTTTGCGATTGCAGCACAGCTTCTTACCAGCAGGCCACCACATCTCCCTGGAAAGGTCATTAGGACCTACTACATGGCTTAGACGCTCAAAGCCCTTTTATCGTAAGTAAGTAGAGCCATTTGTTGTTTTGAGGTTGGGTTTTTTCCCTCCCCTTAGAGACAAATCCTGGGTTCGAAATGCCAGCATTAATGCCTATCAACTTCAAAGTGGAGGTTTGTATTTTAAAAGCCTGTGCAGAATCCCGTTTCCGGCTGCCCACGCTGAGCAGCCCGGCCCAGACGCACTGCAGGCCTTTTGCGCTGCTCTTTCTTTCTCTGTTTTATTTCAGTTTTGATAAGAGGTCCCTGCAAGCTATGAGGACCCTGCAGACTCTGCAACTTTGGAAGCCCTAATTTCAAAGGCTGGATTCCAATTTGCAGTTTTATTAATGGTGTTCTGCCTTCAATAAAGTGGGTTTCTTGCTTTTGCCCTAGCAGTGTTCTTTGTTTACAAAGCTGATTAAAAGTGTGCTTTTGCAGCCCACTCTGTGTCAGGGTGGGGACGAATTTCCCCTAAAGGGAGTGTTGGCAAGAAGCCCTGTTTAGGGAGATAAGGACATTTTCCTTCCCCTGTAATGGGGCAGATGGGTGAGTCCACATACCTGTGGCTCAGCTCCTTAGTATTTGAAAGAAGCTCCTCGGCTCCTCAGACATGGGGTAGGAATGAGGATTTTATTTGGTCTTGTGTTTTTGTGGTGTGAAAACTTACCTCAAAGGTGTGTTAAGGGCTTTCTGAGAGAAGAAGGTGGGGAGATATACACACGCCCCTTTAGGAGGTGAGGGGCACTGATGGAACCTGCAATTAGGACTCTGAGCATTGGGGAAAGAAGCGGTCAGCAGGGGCTGGGACGCACTGTCCACCAGGCTCCTTGCTCAGAGCTGTGAGCCCCCCACCCCTGTGTCACAGCCAGGCTCTGTCCCCAGGCCCTTTGCTGCTGGTAGATACTGGGGTCTAAGCATCAGGGCAGGTGACGTCAGCACAGCTCAGCTCTGCCCCTCTCAGAAAGGGATTTCATGCTTGGAAAGTGGGAGATTCAGCGAGAGAGAAAGACCCACAATGAGGCAGACTGACACAGTAACTGCAGCAATGGGCTCCAGGTATGAGATGACGAAGATGGCACAGGACCTGCGGTTCATAAGGTCACTATGAGTCATACCTGACTCGATGGCATCACAATACACCTAACTTGCATTCGCTTGTCTCCTGTCATATGACAAATACCTTAATCATAATAACTGCACAGCAAAGGAGATGATGATGATGATGATGAAACATTTGAGGACCAAAATGCCCCCAATCTGAGTCATGACATTGTCAGCCGACTCGTGGGTATGGGTGAGCCAGGCAACGAATGAGGAAGACCAGAGCAGAACTGGTGCCTTTCAATTCGGCATGGTATTTGCTTATTTATATTTATGTTGCATATCTAGGAGTGCTGGTGGCTTTGCGGTAATGAGCTGTGTTGCCAGCCCAAAGGCACACGATTCCAATCCTCCAGCAGCTCCGTGGAAGAGAGATGGGCACTCTCATCCATGTGACTTAGTGGTCAGCTAGGAGTCCCTTCCGACCAGAAAGTATACAACACTGGTCATATGTCATGAACTGTCAAGAGGAATAAATGAATCTGTCTAGGAAGGAGTAGCACTAGATGATGACTCCTTAGAAGCGCAGATGGTGAGGTGTGTCTGACACACTTTGGATACAAGATATCCGAGCTGGTGGAGTAGAGGGTCACTGTGGAAAAGACCCTTGGTGGGATGGACTGATACAGGGGCTGCAAAAATGGGCTTGATCTTAGCAGCTGACAAGTGTGAGGATGTTAGGAGTTAGAAACAACCCACTGGTGCTTAACTACAACGAGGGGATCTTTATCCTTGCTCCAGAGAAATAGCCCTCAGCTCGATTGAGTGTTTTGGCCTGAGACCTCCATCAACGCCTGAGAATTTGTGCTGGAGAATGGGATCTGACAGACCAGAAAATACCCGACTGGGCAGCAGGTATCAAGTAGCCTCTGGAAGCATGAGTTAGTCCATCATGCAGAAGTGGTCTATAAGGTGGAGCACTAAGACCCAGAGGACTTCCTGGTGGGAGGGATGGGGGGTGGGAGGGGCGAGAGGTCAAGTACCCCTTCTGAGACAAGGCAATTCCACCTGAGAAACTTCCCAGACCTAGCCTGTACACCACTTCCTTATGTCATAAAGATTGTATCTCCTGTGAATTCTGTGAACCTTTCCATCAAATTTACAGGCTCAGGGCAGTGTCAACACCCTAGATCAGTAGGTCTTGCTTCAGGTGGAAAGAGAGAGAGATAAAGCATGCGGAAGGCTAGTGTCAAACAGGATGGAGAAGAGGGAAAGTGGGCCTATGGTTCCTCTCTGACTCCCAGGAAGAGGTTTACGGTAATTCTTACTGAGGAAGCTATCACCACTGTGACAGCAAAAATAATACTCTATTATCTCACCTAATCTGACAGTTCAGGAACAGCTTCACCAGAAGTTTTCAGCTCTCTTCAAGGTGTTGGCTAGGGTTGCAGTCACAGGAAAGTCTGATTCGGGGTGGGGGGGTCCCTTTTGACTTATTTGCACAGCTGGCGACTGGAGACCTGCACCCCTCAGCATCTGGACCTTTCCACAGAGCTGCTCAAGGGTTCTTAGAAAATGACCTTTGGTTCAGCCTGGAGCCAGTGACCTACCGGAGGCTGCGATGTCTTTGCTCTAAGAGCCTCAGCAGCCGCCCAATATCCTGTTGGCCACATAGACCAGCCCCATTCTGTGCAGGACAGGACTGCAAAGGCGTGAGGTCCAGCAGTGAGGGGCACTGGGACCAACTTGGAGGTTGGCAATCACAGCCATAATTTTTCCTTCTCCACTGTCATCAATCCACTTTTCCTCTTTGTCTTTTGTCTCTTCTTTAGTAACTTCTTTTCCTAAATAAACATATTCAAATCTGTTCTCAGCTAAAAAGGAAATAAAACAAAGAGAACTCTCTGTTCCCATCTATCTGATTTTACTATCAAACGTCTTGAGACACGGTCTTCACTTTCTCACACATACTGCTTCAACGTGTGACAATCTTTCTCTGGTTCCCACTGTCCCCCTAAAATGCTTTCTATGATCATTAATCAAGCTAATCCACTGGACACCAGGATTTGTTCGATATCTCAAAGTGCGGCGGACCTCAATATCACCCCTTCCTTTCTGAAGGGTTTCCCCTCAATATCTCAGATAGCTTTCTCTCTCTGCCATACTGTTCCTTCAAGTCTATTTCTCCTACATCCTTTTGTTTCCTACAATGGCGATGTAAGTTTACCATGAACAGGTATTTTTAATAAGCACAGAAATGTGTTATTCTGCCATTTTGGAGGTCATAAGTCCAAGTTCAGGGGGCGGCAGCACCAATTTTCTCTGAGGGTTTTGACAGAAAGTCTGTTTCATGCCTCTTCCAGCTTCTGGTGACAGTGCGCGCTCCTCGGTGCCCCCTGGCTTTTAGACACACCACACCGACTTTGGCCTTCATCTTTACATAGCTGTCTGTCTTTTGGGTATCTCTCCATATCTGTTGCCATTTTTTTTATTAAAGCAACATTCATAACAGTTTAGGATCCACTCTCATCAAGTAGGGTCTCATATTACCAAAGACATCTTCAAAGATCCTGTATCCAAACACAGGCTCACAGGAGCCCAGGGAAGGATCTCAGTGTATCTTTTTGGAGAGCACAGTTCACGTGATCGCAATTGTTCCTCCCGCCTCTGCTCTCACCCTTAGGTGGTGGCATTTTCAAGGATTTCATCTTTAGCCTTCTCCTGTTCACTCCCTAAGCCCAGTGTGGATCAATTCGCTCTCAGAGACGTCCAGGCCAAGTCACCTTCGTCTGCATCGGTCCGTTTCTTGGTCTCTCCAGGCAGAACACAAGACAGACCTGCTGGGGTTCTGTGGAGGTTTCTTGGTCTCTCCAGGCAGAACACAAGACAGACCTGCTGGGGTTCTGTGGAGGATTAAATACGCAGATACACCTTGCAGGAATGTAACACACACTCAACCCCTGACTGTGACGCTCGCGTGAGAACCTTACTCATGGCAGCCAACAATTTCTTACAGTCGATTCTAGTCTCACAAGTCTCTAACTCAAGTACAAAGTATTTCTCCACATTTGGACTTAGTTCTTGGAGCTTCATTGTGGAAAACAATCTAGTCACATATCAGTAAATGCAGTCAGATTTGGCAAACGTTACATCAACTGAGAACCTCCAGAAATATAAGAGGCTGTGGCACTAGGGAATGTCAGGAAGTCATTGCTGATGTCAGATGGATCTCGGCTGAAAGCAGAGGATATAATAAAGACGTTTAATTGTGGTTTATTGACTCTGCAAAGGCATTTAACTTCGATCACAACAGATTGAGCTAATATTGAGAAGAATATGAATCTCAGAGCATTTAATTGTGCATATGTGAAACCTATACTTAGGCCAAGAAGCTATTGTCCGAACAGAGCAAGGGAACACTGCATGGTTCAAAATCAAGAAAGAAATCCATCAAGGATGTATCCTTTCTCCATACCTTTTTAATCTATGTACAGAACAGATTATTCAGGATGCTGACCTTTATAAGAAAAAAATGTGGTATCAGGATTGGAAG
Organism: Elephantulus edwardii; assembly: GCF_000299155.1. NCBI lineage: Eukaryota > Metazoa > Chordata > Mammalia > Macroscelidea > Macroscelididae > Elephantulus > Elephantulus edwardii. Next base: position 3,664,400 of record NW_006399877.1, read on the forward strand.
AAGACTCATTAACAACTTGTATTATGTAGATGGCACAAGTTTGCCCACTGAAACTGAGGAGGACTTGAAGTATTTAATACAGAAGGTCAAGGACGATAGCCTTCAAAATGGATTGCCTCTCAACATCAGGAAAACAAGGATTCTCACCACTGGGTCAATTGTCAGTATCATAATAGATGGAGAAAAGATTAATGTTGTTAACAATTCCATCTTGTTCAGACCCGCAATTAACACACTTAGCACCAGCAGTCAGAAAATAAAAAAACAAGTTACATTGGGAAACTCTGCTAGCAAGACCTCTCAAAAGTGCTAAAGAGCAACGATACCGGTCTAGAGACCAAGGTGTATGCAATCCAGACCATAGTCTTCTCAGTTGCTTGTTATGCATCTGAGAGTTGGACAATGGATAAGGGTGACAGAAGAGTTGATGCTTTTGAGCTGTGGTGCTGGAGAAGAGCATTGAACATATCATGGACTGTCAACAGAACAAGCAGGTCTGTCCTGGAGAGGGTGAAACCAGATTGCTCCTTGGTGGCATTAATTTTAAAGCTCTATCTCACAAACTTTGTGGACATGTTGCCAGGAGAGACCAGTCCTTGGAGAAGGACAGTCTGCTTGGACGCATAGAGGGTCAGCACAGGAGAGGAAGACCCCGAATGAGATGGATTGACTCAGTGACTGAGGCAATGAGATCAGATGTGTCAGAGATGGTGAAGTTGGCTCACAATAGGGCAAGGTTCAGAGTCATCATTCATAGGGTTGCTATGAGGCACATACCAACAACAATAACAGTGATCCCAGATTAAACAAACCCAAATTAAGGACTCCCTCTACTTCCACCTTTGTCTAGCATCAGGTCTGAAGTCCGTTGAATCTGTACACCATCATGACACCAGGAAATAACATGGATTCATGACTGTTACCTATGTATGCCTGCTTCTGTTGTCATCATCCTCGGCCAAGGTCACCATCATTGCCACTGAAATATAGCTAGCTATCTAGAGAGGTCAGAGGACAGCATCTCCATGTAGTGCTGGGATCAGCTGCAGTATAACTTGAAACCACTTTCTAATTCAGGCTCTTGATGTCTCTGTGTAAATAAAAAAGCTTGTGAATCTACTCTTTCTCATCTAATCTCTGTGCCTTTTGCAATACAACATCCATATAGTCACTGCCTGTGGAAGCAGCAGTCAAGAATTTAAATACTATATATTAGGGGGTGAATCTCCTGCCCAAGACCTCTTTAAAGCATTAAAAGTAAGGATGTCATTTTGAAAGCCAAGGTTGAGCTGTGGCTACGGTTGTATGGCAACCTGCCTGTCTTCAGTCTCATTTGGCTGTTATAATGTGGTCTTTCTTTTGAATTCTTTTTGGTATGTAATCATTAATTACTTGACAGGTTTAGCGATGATTGGTTAAGGGACATGAGGGGAGGTGTTCACTGGAGGTATGAGCTGCCATCGATGGATGAGGGAATCTGACTGGCTTTTGCTTGAACTCAGTCTTACATCTGGATATTTATCTCTTTGGTTCCCACCATCATTTGGGGTCCTCAGTCCCTGCAGCCATGTGAAAAGGACCTGGGACTAACCAGTTCCCACAACTAGTTGAGTCATTTCCTTTACATTAATCTCTGTCTCTCACCTTTCTCTCTCTCCATTGCAGAGAGAAAAAGAAGGGTCTTGCTTCCCTAGAGAACACAGCCAAGTGCATTTGATCCGAGACTGGGAAGCTTATGCTTCCTCAGCTAATCACCATGTCCTCTGGGAAACATCAACAATTGATACCCATGAATGAAGCAGAAGCCAAAACGCCAACTGCTAGATTGCACTGAGAAAATCGGCTGCAAAACACCCCTTCCAAGTGTTAGAAAGTAAACCTCAATGAGTCTGGAAGACATTATGGTGAGTGAAATATCTCAGTCACAGGGATAAATTCTTCATAAGCTCATTATTGGAATTATAGGATTGAAACGGGGAGAGAGGAGGAAAGCAGGAAAAGAATGGATGGACAGAGAACACCGCACTGGGATGTGTGAAAGGAAGGACATTCTGAAAGGACAGAAGATTAGAAATTATGTGGGGGAGACAGTTAACAGCCTTGCGAGGGGAATTGGGGGCAGGAGGAGGAAGGAAATTATGCATGAATGAATGAATAAAAATTATACTAAACAAAAGATTTCAAAACATCCGGCTCAATCCACGGCATATAGTAAACATTACAATCATAATATTATGAAGCTGTGCTGCAAACCCGATGGCACATGGTTCAAATCTATCAGCCGCTCGACGGGAGAAGGTTGGCAATCTCCTCACGTGCAATTAACTGCCTCTGAAAAAGCCCCTGGAGGGTCAGCTCTGGGTCGGTTCCGACTCAACAGTACACAACAACAACCACAATAGAAAGAGTCTTAGAAAGCAAAGGCATCACTTTGACAACTACCGTGTGTCCTACCCAAGCCACAGGATGTTCAGCCACCTCGTATGTCCGCAAACGTTGACAATGAATAGGAAGACAGAAGCCGTGTGGTGTTCATGAAGAACACTGCATGCTCCGTGGACCGCCAGCCGAGCCCACTGCCTCGCGAAGGTCTCACACCCCACAAGTCCGAACTCACCAGCAGCTCCGCAGAACGATGGCCAGTGTCCTCCCGCTGAAAGTTACAGGCTGGAAAGCCAGTGGAGGCTCCCTCGGAGTCGGAATCAACTCTGGCAGCAGGTTGATGGACTGCTAGACGATCAAGCAGAAAGGTCATGGAAGACGTGTGACCGGGGTGCTCCTTAGAAGTGAGGGTGCCGAGTCCTCATCCCTGACACTCTGGGCTTGTAATCAATCAGGACAGGCGGTCCCACTACGTTTGCTAAAACAGCAGCAACAACAGTGGTTCTCTGGCGGCCTAGTCCACAGGCAGCTGTGCTGCTAACTTCAAGGGGTCCCCGCTCTGGGGGTTCAAATCCACCAGTTGCTCCCTGGGAGAAAGATGGGCAGCCTCTTCTAATGCAATTAACAACTTCCTAAAACCTGCTGGTGAGTCAGCCATGAGATGAATCCAACTCAGAGGCAATGGACTTGAGTTTTAAACCTCAGAGAAATGGGCTGACCCTGACAAGTGCAGCAGCAGTGGTGTGGATCGTGCGGGACGGGTTCTGCTGCACACAGACACTGAGTCAGAACCGGCCCGAGGCTCTCACGACAGCACGAAGTCTCCTGTGCATCTCCTTCCCAGGGCGGCTGTGGCATCACCTTCCCTCACAGCCCTAGAGTCCACATTCCCACCCCACTCCTCCTCCTCTTCCCCAGCGTCCGGTCAACTCCAGCACCACAACTGCTATGGCAAAGCCCCGTGGTCTTCCAGTCCTGCCTGGCAGCTGTTCAGTAGAACCCAGTGGCTGAAGACAAACCAGATGCTGATACCCACACAGTCACTGCATTAACTCAGGAAGAGTCTTCTAAGTCCAAGTTGTTCCAGACCTAAATTGCCAGGAATTGGTCACACAGTCATGCTAAGAAATCAGGAAGGACAACAGCGACCTGGCCAGCCCACCAGGAGAGATCCACGTTTGTGGCAATTCCAACAAAGGCACAGCTGATAGGATGAGGAAATTATTGAACAACATCAGTATCACAGGCAAGTAAAATCTTACTGAAGGTAACTACAGGGGGGTTGGAGCAGAAAACTGTCAGATCCCAGCAAAGATCATGGGGACAGGACAGGACAGGACAGGACAGGACAGGACAGGACAGCGTTCCTTTCTGTTGTTCATGGAGTCACAATGAGTCTGAAAGGCAGCAGCACCTAACAACAATCAGGAAAAATCCTGCCCCAGGTTCTCTCAGCACCTGTCTCCAATTATTTCTGTGTTCAACAAGTCAGCCCTCCACTTCCCAGAGGTGTCCACGTGGACATTAGCCTCCATGGCAGTTTACGCAGTGTAGACCACAGTGTAGACACCTGGTCAGAGCCAGGCTACTCCTGATACTGCCCCCGGGGTTCCCTATCCATGCCCCCACAGCCGCTGCTTGAACTGACCATGTCTGTGGTGAGTGGTCTCCGGCAGCCAGTGGTGAGAGCGGTGATGGTGGTGTTGAGTTCAGGGGTGACAGATGGGCTACATGTCAGTCCTTAGTCTTTTAAGTCTGGAGTTCAGCATTCCTGGGGAAATCTAGCTTTCACTGAAGGCAATTTCTTGCCTTATTGATGCACCAGAAGGTCAAGTTATTTGACTTTTTCCTTCTAAGTCCCAGTAACCACTTGTGAAATGTTATGATCCGACCTTGTCTTATCAGTCCATCTTATTTGAGGAGAAGGGCAGGAAGGAGGAGTGTAAGAAGTGGGGGTGTGTATGCTGGAATGGCCACCTTTCCACGCCCCGCTCTCACGGGTCAGCGCAGACCAAGGAGCGGCCACCTCTGCTGAGTTGCTGAAGCTATTTTTCAACCACAATCAAAGCAAAGGTTCCAGTTGGGGCCACTCACCTGGGGCAGTTGCTGAGACCCTTCAATTATCAGCTTTTATCACGTCCCCACCCCCTCCCGTCAAGGACTTGGCCTGGACCCAGGACCTCTGCTGGGGCCGATTCTTCTTTTTAATGCATTCCCCTGGTGACCTCAACTCCAGTGTACCTGAAGGGTTTAGGGTCATAGCTTTGAACCATGAAAGATGCATCACTGCTTCTCAGGAGTATTTGGGGGAAAATATTTTTCCATGCCGCAGCCTCAAACCCAGCCGTGACCCAGGTGGGCAATGCTGAGGTTCCTGAAGTCCTGTCCCCACACTTGGTCTACCAGGGCCTGATCGTCTGAAGTCTACCAGGACGTCATCCCTTCCCTGGGTGATGACAACCCGTATTTCTTTTTAAAATTTTTTTTTAAATTATTATTTTGTGTGTACCATCATATTGGATCTTACTGGTACAGGAGGAAATTGTCCCTCTTTCTCCAGTAGAGCACCTGGTGGATTTGAACTGAGCACCTCTGGGATTACAGTGCAGCTTCTTGCCACTAGATCACCAGAGCCCCTGACAGCCCATATTTCTGCCCGTCTAGACAGCCAACCAGATCACAGCCCCAGGCCTGTCCTGTGTCCTGAGATTCCCACCGCTCCCCAGCCCCAGTCTGATCAACCAGCCCACACATCACCATTCCAGGTAACTTACACCCAGTCAGAAGGGTCTTCCTCGTCCTGAATTCCATGCCATCCTCACAATCTCTGCCATGCGCGAGCCCACTGTTGAAGTCACCGGGTCAGTCGGTCTAGTTGAAGGTCTTCCTCTTTTCTGATGTCTCTCCACTTTCTGAGCAGGATGTCTCTCTCCAGACAACTGGACCCTACAGGTAAACACACCCATAGTATATGCCATGAAGTATAATTTCACAGGACTGGTCCCGCTTGTGACACCCTTAAGTTTACCCTGAACCCCACTAGGGGCTCTCTGGTGTGGTCATTGCCACATCTTGTCAACAGTAACCCGCACTGCACACAATGTTGTGATGGAAATTGATGATACTATCGTTTTCAGAGGTTCCCTCATAGACATCCAATGCCGGAAACTGTGTTCTCAGAATGCTGTCTGGCTGGTGAAGGGAATAACAGTGAAGCAGAAAAGAAAACAAGAAAAAAAGAGGTAATCAAGTTAAATGAGAACCAACTTAGAATGGGATCTTATAAATGAAGTCCTGCTTAAGCCGGAGACTACCTGTGACACACATTTAAAATACGCATTTAGCTCATTTGTTAATCTGCCCCCATGAAATGAACTAATTTGGTGTCTTTATCCCAATGGGGAGCCCTCATGGCTTAGTCTACAGCTCAGTGCACTGTGACCCAAAGGCTTCATAACTCGGACTGTTTGGCCAGTGACTTGATGATTGGTGACCTCAGAAACCCAGTGGAGACCACTTGGAGTCAGGGGTGGTTCGGATCCGAGGGAGGGTCAACTCTGGAGTGAGGAGAACTCAGCTGAGGAAAGGGACTACGACCCCCCAGGTCTCTTATCCTTGCTGACCCCGCGGGTGGACCTAGAACAGAGCCTGCCTTGTAAGGATTGATGGTGCCTGACACCGGCCACGGCACGACTTCCTGGCGTGTGGCAGCCTTGTGGGGTCCCTCATCCAGCACCCGTGGCCGGCCACCGCAGAGCTCAGCAGGGCTTAGCAGGACTTTCTTCTCCTTGCCTCAGAAGGAAGAGGCAGGGTGTTGATCTCCCAGCTCCTCACCCATGTCCAATTCTTAGATTACATTCTCGGCATGGGCTAGTGTGCCAACCCAGGGCCTTGTTATTCCTGGGCCAGCTCACCTTTCCAGCACGCCCTGCTGTTGTCTTCTTAACGCCTTTGTGTCTCTGATCATCAAAGGGCCCTATGTTAATATTGTTTAAATGGGCATAGAAACCCAGGGCTAAGTCCCTCAGTGGCTTTTCTTGAATTGTTCCTATATTTTTGTTTATATTCCAGTTGCTCCGTGTGCCAATGTCAGCCGTTAAGTGTCAACTTGTGATTGCTATTAAAAAGCGATTATGGGTCTGGGACGGGGACTCTGCTCCACCTGACCACGAGGAGGCCTCCCGTGGACAGCGTCCCGTGGACAGAGTCCTGTGGACAGCATCCCATGGACAGAGTCCTGTGGACAGAGCGCCTCCTCACTGTCCTTGTTTGATTACAGCACCTCTGAGCTGAGGGCAGGAAAGATTGTCTTCACCTCCTTCTAAGAGGCCGTCTCTTTGACACTTTCCTTGGCTGGTCTCAAAGCAACATACATGATTAACCTCTCAAGTCCCAGTCCCCAAGCCTCCCTTGAGTTTCACAGTGTCTGCAAACACCATTCTGTTAATACTCACTTGGTGAAGGCTCTCCACTTTACCAGGGGCCGTGCTTGACAATACAAGCCTATGTCGCTGGCCAGGCCTCCACACTTTCCAGCCCCGGCCAGGCCAGCCTCAAGGTCACAAGCACGAGGACTTTCCTGGGAAGGAGAGTGGAGACCAGAATCTAGGAGGGACAACAGAGGGCAGGCTGTTGACAGCGAGGAGTCCCTGCTTCAAGGGTTGGTGGAGGTTTGCAGAAGCCCCTCCTTCAGAGGACCACTGAGGCAGGGTCTCCGCCAAGGAGGAGGGGTTGCTCAGAAACAGCTTGAGCCTGGAGCCTGCATCTGCGTGAGTTTCGCTGACCTCATGTTTATGGATGCTGTTTTCTGTTAATTAAATTAAGCCTCTCTGTAGCTGTGCTGGCAGGCAGGGCGCCTGCTGGGCTGGAGGGGCCTATTTTCCCAGGTGCTGGGTGGAGCTTGAGCCAAGTGAGGTGAAATCTGATCCCCTCAAGTGTGAAACTCCCCAAGAGTGACCCCACCCTTCACGCCAGAGGCCTTTCTGTCCCTGAGCTTGGCTTTCAGAACATCTTGCTTTCATTCAACAATTCACGCCTAAAATTCATGCAGGAAGAAAGAAAGCTCAGACATACTGATCTGACTGCATCAACTATATTAAAGCTGTAAAGTTTTATAGATCATGATTCTCTGGTGGAGGGCGGAGCGGGCAGGGAGCAGAGCAGACTACATTCAAGACATCACCACGCATCTGCTGTTGTTCTGGAAGTGTCTTCCAGTCAGAATCGACCCAGAGCTGACCCTCCTGTGGTTTATGCATCGCACAGGGATAGCTTGCCCACCTTTATTCCACAGAGCACTTGGTGGATTCAAACCACGTGTCCTCAGGTTAGCAGCAAACTCCTTACAAATAGGCAACCAGAGTTCCCACCCGATGCATCTCAGATGTCACAAATGAGATCAGGGGACCTCAAGTGTATACCCTGTAAACACATACACACACACCCTGTCCTTTATTAATCCCTTTTCTTAAAATTGTAAAAAGTTACATGTGTCCAAAATTTGAATGATGCAAGTGCTAAAGGGAAATGCCGCCTTCCATCGCACCCCCTGGGGAGACCGCAGTGGCTTGTGGAATCCCTCTCTGCTCACAGAGAAGCTGTGTGTGTCAGAGCAGGACCGGGTACCAACGTGGCTGACCTTGCCTGGATCACCAGCCCTTTCTTCCTGCTGCTTCTGCGTGGACTTGAATCACCCACTGTTCTGTTAGCAGTGAAGGGTGTTGTCTTAGTACTCCAGTGCTGCTGTTAGAGAAAGGTCACTCATGGGCGGCTTTGCCAAACAGAGATTTCATCTCTCACTGTTTACGAGGCTAGAAGTCCTGGTTCAAGGCACTGGCTTAAAGAGATCTGGAAGAGTGGCCCATGTTGAGTTACCTTCTAGCCAAGAAGCTACACTGCTCCATCAGTTCAAGTCCACACGGAGCTCCTGGGAAACAAGACGTTCAGTCTCCTTTGTTCAGATTTGCAGCCTTGTGAATCTGCTGCAGACTCTAGAGATGCTGAGTTTGACTCTAGAAGGATTTCTCTATAGAAGGCTTTAGCAACAGAAGGCTTTGTTTGGACTACACGTAGATCTTAAGCCCACTTCATCTCTCTCTGAGATACCGGTGTCTGAGTAGATGGCTCACCATTCGTGGCCTGATGTTTTCTTTTAGAAATGTGATGTGGAGGGCATTTCAACAATGCTCTCCTACCTTTGATCTTTCAAAGCTTCACAACAGCCTGTTCCATGCATGTCCTCATCACTGGGCCAGCAGGCAGCACTGTGGTAGATGGAGAGAAGACTGAAGTTGCCAATGTTTTCATCTTGCTTGGATACACAGTCGACACCTTTGGCACCAGCAGCTGGGAAATCAAAAGAGGGGACTTGAGGAGGCAGGGAGATGAAAGTAATAGTTCAACAGAAGATGACATGACATCACTGCAAGAAACAAAAAGAGACCTGGAGAAATGGTAGACCATGCTCATGGACAGGAGGACTCAATATTGTGAAAAGGACAATTCTGCCAAAGGCATTCTACAAGTTCCATGGAATCACTGATTCCATTCTTCAATGAGATGAAAAGGGCAATTTCCAATTTCTTCTGGAATGGAAAGAGACTCTGAATAAGTAAAGATCTCCTGAAAAAGAGAAACAAGGTAGGAAGCATCTAACTCCTTGATCTCAAATCCTACTACACAGCCATGGTGGTCAAGACAGCATGGTACTGGTACAGTGGCAGACACATAGATCAATGGAACAGAATTAAGAACCCAGAAATAAGCTCATCTACCTATGGTTGATTGACTTTTGACACGGAGATGAAATAAGTGGGGAAATGTAAGCTTCTTTAACAAATGGTGTTGGCAAAATTGGAAAACTACCTGTAGAAAACTCAAGAAAGACCCAAACCTCCCACCATACACAAAACCCAACTCACAGTTGATCAAGGACCTAGAAGGAAAGCCACGGACTATAAAATTCATCAGAGAAAAGCTTGGAAGAACGCTAGAAGCCCTAATCCACAATATGAACAGTCTTCCAAGCATCTTGAAAAACCTACAGCCAGGAGAGAGTAAGGTGGATGAATGGGACTTTCTAAGAATAAAATCCCTATGCACGTCTAAAAATTTCTCCATTAGGGTAAAAAAGAAACCCACAGACTGGGAGGAAATATTTGGCAATGACACGTCTGATAAGGGGCTCATAACGAAAATTTAAAGAATGCTCCAGCACTTCAAGAAGAAAAGGTAAACACCCAGGGAGGGTTAATCATAGGAATGCGTAATGTGGTGGGTAGGAGAGGGAAATGCAAAGAATCTGTTCTCCAAAGCAAGGTATTTGAATTGTGTAAATAAACTAGTATAAATTTTTTTTTAAAGTACTAAATAGTTTTAAAGGAACCCAACCAAAGAAGACATTCAGATGGCAAACACATGAAGAAATGTTAAAAATCTCTCACTCTCAGGGAGATGCAAATAAAAAGAACTCTGAGAGAGCATCTCATCCCAGTAACAATAGCAAAGTTCAACCGAGCAGCAAACAACAAATGCCGGCGAGGTTCTGGAGAGACTGGAAACCATATTCACTGTTGATGGGAGTGTAAAATGGTACAATCACTATGGAAGGTGGTTTGGGACTATCTCAAAAAGTTGGAAATAGAAATACCATTTGACCCAGCAATTCCGCTACTGGGAATAAACCCTAAAGAAATCAGAGCTGCCATCCAAACATATATATATGCACACCCTTGTCTATTGCTGCTTTATTCACAGTAGCAAAGAAATGGAAGCAATCCAAGTGCCCATCAAAAAATGAATGGATAGAAAAATGATGGTATTTTCACTCAGTATAATACTATGCAGCACTAAAAAACAAGGAACTCATAAAATAGTACACAACATGGGTGATCCTGGAAGACATTATGAAATATCTCAGTCACAAAAAGGGCAAATACTGTATCTTGTTGTTGTTATGTGCCGTCGAGTCGCCTGCGACTCACAGTGACCTTATGCACAACAGCTCTAAACTCCGCTCTGTCCTGTGCCAAACGCACTGTCTCTGACACTCCCATCCCGATTATCCCAGTCACCGAATCAATCCACCTCATAGAGGGTCTTCCTCTCCTGCGCTGTCCCTCCACCCTCCCAATAACACAACAATTATAAAACAGGGCTGACATGGGGTTTGGGAAGGAACTAAGAGGAGATAAATAATGAATACCACATTGGAACAGATGAAAAAAAAAACTATTTTAAAAGAATATATGATTAGGCATTATTTGTTTGACAACAGTCCAGAATAAAAGGTGCATAGCAAAGTGGACTCGGGGAGTAGTGGGAAGAGGAAGAAAACTATGCAAAATTATGCAACAAGGAACGATTTTTTTTTTCAAAGTGAAATGGGGTTAGGTAGGGAGGAAAAGGTGCCAAAATGAATGAAAGAAAATCCAACTCTCCCGTAAACTTACATTAACACCACAATAAAAAAGAAATAGCTGGATAGTAATTAATTCTTTTAAATGCAATGTACAAAAATGCTTGAATAAAACAAAATGTACACAAATGAAGCAATGTATATGAATGATTATATAAAAAAGAATGATGGTATAAATAATTTTTTTTAAAAAGGAATCAAAATCTATGTTGCATTAGATATATCTTTAAGGAACTCTGTAAGGTATCAGGGAGCACGGATGTCAATGTAAAGACTAAGGTACACATGAGTCAAGCCATAGTCTTTTCAATTGCTTGTTATGCATCTGAAAGTTGGACAGTGACTGAGGATGACAGAAGAAAAACAGATGCCTTTGCACATGGTACTGGAGAAGAGTTCTGAGTGTCCCATAGACGGCTAAAAGGACAAACAGATATGTCTTGGAGAAATGCAAGCAAGGTTTTCCTTGGAGGCAAGGACGCTGAAGCTTCGTCTCACATATTCTGGGCATGCTGGAAAGGACATCATGCTTAGAGAGATGGAGGGTCAGCAAAGCAGAGGAAGACCTTAAAAAATATGGATCGACAAACTGACTCTAGCAACGGGCTTCTGTGTTCAGAGACAATCAGGACGGCAGAGGATCGGGCAAAGTGCAGCTCTGCTGTTCACAGGTCACTGTGTGTCACGAGGGACTTGAGGACACCGTAGAACAATGACATGGCCTGATCATGAAAGCTGTGTAATTATCCATGCTGGACAAGGTCTCTGGGTGCGACTGTGCAGGTTGTTCTCTGAACAACTGCCCCCCCCCAAAGGGGCCCTCGACGGATGCATCTCACACTTCATGCTTCACGTGCCAAGTCGCGGGGTCTGCTGGGGCTGCACCTTCATGGAAGAAGCAATGCCTTCTCTTCTTGCCAGGGCGCTGACCCTCTACTTCACAGCATGTCCTTCTCCAGGGATGGGGTCCTTCCAAAGTGCATGAGATAAAGTCACACCATTCCTACTTATAAGGAACATCCTGACAGATTTCTTTTTCTGGCGGTGCACACACACTCACATTCTTCACCAACGTCGTTGTTGAATAGCATCAATTCTTCTTCCATGTTCATTATCCAGCTTTCAGATCCATATAAAACGTTTGAAGACCAGGCTGGGGTCTGGTGCACCTGAAAAGCAATGGAGGCATAGAACATACAGCAGAATAGCCCTGCCTCCTGCCAGGTTTCACGTCCACAGGTCCACTGGTTGCTCTGGGGTTGCCATCGACCCTCCAGCAGATTTTTAGAGGCTGCGCATTGCACAGGAGAGGGTCCACTTCCTCCTGTGGAGCCACCGTGGGTGTGAAGCACTGGAGCGGCCCCTCTTTAGGGGTGATGGCACCCCAGAGCTCCCTATCCAAAAGTTAACAAGCCAGAAATCCAGCACACTCACTGAGACACAGTTCAATCTATATATAACACAAGGGAAATGAATAAAAACTTTCGAGGGAAGAAGGTTCTGGAACAGTCTGAAAGCACAAATTCATCCCAGAAACTCCCACCCTCCATCTGAGAAAGCAGAAGCTGTTGCAGATGAACTTGGCACAAATCATTCCAGAGTTCTACTAATGCTGAGATGTGGCCAGGTCCTCCTACTCCACCCAGAGACCCAAGCTCAGTGTCAAGTGAGGGGAACAGAAACTGGCATTTCTTTAGAGCCCCCCAGGATGCCGGGAACCCCACCGCGCTCACGTCCTCACATGGAAGCCACACTCGGCAGCGGCTTCTGGAAGAGGCATCGTCCAAGGCCATGAGAATGTGTTAGGAAGAAGCAGCGCAACGTGCACGCCAGACTTCAGCTAGGAAGCCTTTTCACTTACGCGTTTTCAGCGCTGGCCCTTTAATCAAGAGCGTTTATTTATATAATTCCTGTTGTCACTAACCCGAGCATTGGCTCTGACGCAGAAGCGACCTTGGGAAGCCCTGCCTGTTGCTCTGCTCCATCTTTGTGATGGTGGGGCTGTTTGCTAGACTTCCACTAGGAAGTCATTTGTTTCTGGTTATGTCTGGTATTGGCATGGTCACTGACAGCGCTTCTTAATGAAACATTCTGCCCTTGTCATTTGTCTCAGGTGAGGCAGCTCCAACTCGTGGCAACCTTAGGGCCAAGCGGGCCGACTGCTGCAGGGCTGTGCGCTGAACCCAGGATCAGACCTGGGGTTAGGTCCTTCCTGCCGCCATCGCGTCAGACCATCTCCTGGAGGCCGCCCTGCTCCCACCGAGCCTCCATCTCAGCAGCCCCGATGACCCTGTCTAACCACAGTCATCCGTTCCACCTCGAAGGAGCAGTCTGGCTGTGTTTCTCGTGACACTGGAGTGTTTACTCTTCTAGCAGTCCAGAAATGCCGTGTCAAACAGACCCAAGTGGTCTTGGTGTTGGCTGGTCCTAGGGGTGGATGTCCTGTGCTGCTGTCACCTCTCTTCAAGAACGTGACCCACAGAGGCCGCTGACCTGCAGCCTGCCTCACCCTCTGCCACTTCCTTCCACCTGGAGCCTGAGCCTTAAACATATCAATGACAGTAAACCAGACAGGAGAGAGGCCAGAAGTGCAGCCTGGTTTAGGGTTTTAATATGGTTTCTCTCTCAATGGCTAGAATGCATCGCACGATTTACCTCGCAAGTAGAAGTCTTGTTTTTCGCAAGCACCTTGGTCCTCCACATGCCCCCCTCCCCCCAGCTGCCCTGCGCGCATCTGCACCTGCACATACCTGTCCGCTCAGCCGCAGGAGGGCCTGACCCAGGTCGACAGCACTGGCAGGTGGGACTTACGTCTACTTCCACGCTGAGGCCTGTGGAAACGTCAACATGAATAAAATAGGCAACTGTTTATTCTAGGGAAATGTTACAGTGGGGCAGAGGACCCGAGTGCACAGTGGCGGTGTGACAGTGTGTGAAGCTGGCTCTCCCAGGTAAGAACGTACAGGGCATGGAGGTGATCTGTGACAGGTGAAGGTTAGGCTGGGTATCCCCAATAATAAAAAATGAAAGTCAGACTAATTGTTGTTGAGTAGAAATCAATTCATAGTTGGCCTTCTGGAAGTTTTTAAAAAACTGTCAATCACATGGCAGGAGACTGCTCATCTTTCTCCCAAGGAGCAGCTAGGGGATTTGAACCACCTGCCTTTGGGTCAGGAGTGCAATTCCTTAGTGCAATTCTATTAGGCCACAAGAAACCTCTTCCCCAATTATGTTGTTGTTTTTATGTGCCATCAAGTCGACTGTGACTCATAGTGACCGTGTGCACATCTGTGCACAATAGCTCTGAATCCTGCTCTGTCCTGAGCCTGTCTCACTGTCTGTGACACGCCTACTCTCATTACCCCAGTTATTGTGTCAGTCCATGTCATCCGGGGTCTTCCTCTCCCGCACTGTCCCTGCACCTTTCCAAGCATGATGTGCTTCTTCAAAGACTGGTCCCTCCTGGCAGCATGCCCAAAGTATGTGAGGTGGACTCTTCAAATCCTTGCCTCCAAGGAGCAACTTGGTTTGACCCTCTGCAGAAAAGACCTGTTAGTTTTCTTGACGGTCCATGGTATGTCTGTTCAATATTCTTCTCTCGCACCATAACTCAAAGGCTTCAATTCTTCTGTCATCCTTAGTCATTGTCCAGCTCTCTGATGCATAGTAAGAAATTGTGAAGACCATGGCCTGAATCAGGCGCACCTGAGTCTCTAGGCTGACATCCTTGCTCTTCAGCACTCCGGCGTGGTCCTGACAGCAGATTTTCCTAATGTTGCTCATCTTTTGATTTCCCGACTATTGGTGCCAAGAGTGTTGATTGTGGGACCAAGCAAGCTGAAATTGTTAACAATCTCGGTCTCTTCTGCATTTATCATGATGCTGTCAATGGGCCCAGTGGTGAGAATCTTCATCTTCTTGATGTTGAGCTAAGGCAATAAAATTCTTGTTCTGACAGATACAGGTGGTGGGATGTATTTCTCTCGTGGGAGAAGGTGGGAGGAAAGATTACCCAGGAGAACACTGGGATAAGACTTTAGGGAAGAGAGAAGTGCCGTCTTGTGCATGTCTATACTTGGTTGGGAGGGAAAAGGGGTTTGTATGTCTTCCACGAGCGTGGAGAAGTAGGCTCTACCCCAAGGCACTGCCTAGGGCTGGCGGAACTTCCGGGGAGCAGCGTGACCGCTGTGGGCCATCAGAAGCCTGCTGAGACTTTTCATTGCTGACAGTTCAGAGACCATAGGGCATCTCTCTAGGGCTCCTGGACCCTGCAGCCATCACACTGCCAGGTCCACACACTGGCACAAAGGAGTCAACGGTGAGAGGGCCAAGTGGGATCATTCTTGGCTTAGGGGTATCCTGAGTTGCTTGTTTGTGTTTACTTCTTACATACATGAAATTATGGGCTCTTCAGAAACCGACACTCGGGTTTAGAAGGAGAGGCAAACACGGACAACTGGGTGCTTGTTCTCCGGGCGGCTCTTAAAGGCAGGACGTATCACACAGTAAATTCCATTTTGTCAGATTCTGTTTTGGTTTAAGAAAATGAAGCCAAGTAAGTGTGTTTGGCTAATTTCCAGAATAAACCAAAGAAAACGATTTCAAGATTCTGTTTCAATTTAGTTCAACATATTGTTTTTCATGCAGTTGGAGGACGAGGAGACGATGGCTTGGGAATGATGGGAAGTGACAGGAGGATTCTGCTTGCGTGCTGTGGACGCATCTCTAGAAAGACCAAGGACGTGGAGTTTGCTAAAGGAGACCCACTGCCCTCAGGCGAGTTTCCATCCAGAGAGACCCTCCACTGGGATTTTTTTTTTCTTTCTTGTGTATTATAGAATCAGATCTGACCGGCACAGGAGGAGATGGCCCTTCCTTCTCCAGCGGAGCATCTCGTGGATTCCCCATTGGAATTTTAAAGCTGTAAATCCTTATGAGATGGGAATGCCCAGTTTTCTCCAACAGAGCTGTCGGTGGATTAGAACCATTAACCTTTTGGTGAGCAGCCTGACACGTTATGCACTATGTTCTTTAGGTAGAGTAGCTATTGTGTGCCACCAGTTCAGGACCAAACCATCACTGACCTTCCAGCTATGACCCTCTGGATTTTCAGAGGCGGTAAATCACATAGGAGGAGACCAACCATCCTCCCTCAGAGCAACTGGTGGCTTTGAACCACGTGCCTTTGGTTTATAGCCTTTTTACCTCTAGGCCACTGAGGACAGCAGAGGGGCTGCTGAAGCAATGGCCACCTGTCATCATATGGATGAGCACAACAGCCTGCTCCCACAAAGGCACTCGCTTCCCCCATGTGTGAGGGTTTCTGTGCCAACAGGACCGGGCGGTGTTTCTGTCTGTCATACACACGTCGACACGAGTTGGAGCTGTCTCCACAGCTGCTGACGGTAACATCACTACAGAAACATTACCAAAGGCAACCAGCTCTAAATACAGGATACGGCACATCTTATCAGTGATAGCGAGAGGCAATAGCTTTAAAAGATGCACGCGCACACAACCCCCCCAAAGGGCACAGGTTCAGGGCTGTGTGACACAGCCACCATAAAGATCACCCTCTCCTCGCCTGGAGGAACGTAGCACTCTGTAGTTAATCTCAAACCAAGCTATTGTGACACAAATGACTTCCACTTGATATACTGCACTCTATATTGGAAAGAGAAGTGTACTTTTCATTTGCCATTTGACAAAGTCAACTTTGGAAAAGCTCAATGCATTCTAGCTGTTTTTCCAACCAAACGCTCTAAGACCTGTGACAGCCTTTCAATGACACCTCTGGGAACAACTTCTTCACTTTCTCCTCCTGAAATGCAGCCTTCTTGTTAAGATTACACAGGGATAGAGTCACAGTCTGGAATAGGAGTGATTTCCACAGACTAGCTTCTCAAGTCTCGAGTGGGCTTGAGACTCAAAGGCAAGGTTCGAGGAACAAAGTCCTGGTTTACACTCAGTGAAAGCGGATGGAATATGACTATTTGCCAGAAAAGAAATCAGAAGATTTTTCTTTTTTAACTTTATAGTTAAATGTGATTGTGAAGCCCAACAAAACCCTCGGAGCTCCAGCGGGTCTGACTCACAGACCCTGCAGGACAGAGCAGAGCTGCCCCATGGGGTCTCCTGGGCTGTACAACTTCAGGGAAGCACCTACTGCATCTCTCTCCCACAGAGAGCTCCGGGTGGGTTGGAACTACTGTCTTTTGGGTTAGCAGCCACGTGTTTAATGATTCTGCCCCCAGTGCTCACCTGTGATAGTGAAGGAACAGGAGAAGCAGGTGTTTCTATTTTCCTTCTAGTTCTTCCATTTTGGATTTCCCTGAGTTGTGAATTTGGTCAGGGGGCTCGAGCAGCTGAGACCAAGGAGGAGAGAGTAGTTACCCCAAGCAGCAGGACATGTGTTAAAAATAAAGGGGTTACGTCCTTCCACTCAGATGACCTTTGATCACCCTGCTGAACTCATCCCCATTTTTGCAACGTCACAGACTGCTCTTAGTCATTTCTATGAACAGTTTAACACAGAGCATCCCTGGGCCAGCTTCGTAAATCGTAAGCAGTTCTGGCCTGAGCAGCCAAGAGTGTCCACCAGGACTTAGAACAGCAGTGTTGGCATGCTAAGAAGACGCTCAGAGCTGTTTGAAATGAAGTCCTTTTAGATTGAAATGAGGTTTGCACACCACTACTCCATAATCATAATCAGAATGTCTCAGGATACAGGAACAAGAGACCGTGCAGAGTGTTAGAGATGACGGCACTATCACAGATCGCCAGAGCATGGAGGTGGTCTGTGCGCCACGCTTCTTGTCAGAGGCTGAGGGCTCGGTAATGGTCAGCATGGTCACAAGGAGCCTGGTTCGACACTAATGGCTCCGTGATGGTCTCTCTGGGAGCACGCTCATGGATTCTGATGGCATCATGTTGGGGAGCA
>NW_006399877.1:3682282-3710628 GCF_000299155.1 Elephantulus edwardii
AGACTTGGGGAGCACACTCCTGGATTCTGATAGCACAGACTTGGGGAGCACACTTCTGGGTACTGACAACCGTGAAGGCCAGTGTACACCTTCACAGCCACCGAGCACTTGGGCAGGACTTGGTGCTTAGATGATGTGCAATGTCTCTGACGCTGGCTTTTCAGCGGGGCGCATCCTCTTATGCTAAATGTGATGTCCCATTGCTCTTGAGAAGTGAGATCTTTGGCCTGAGGGAGTCTGAGGACTTACTAGCATGACTAACATCTTGGGGGAAGAAGCTTGCTTCATTCCATCTACAGGAGGGCAGGTGACCAGGAGGGACACGGTGGCAGCAACATTGGGCTCAAACATAACAACACGGAGGGCTGCTCAGCTGGTTCTTGTCTTTATGCCTCTTCAAAGCCACCTCAGCTTCTGAGTCAGGCCATGCTCCTAGTCAATGACCAGGCTAGGTAGAGGCTCAGATGCTGGTCATTTCTGCTCAGTGCCAACTTCTCCAGATAGTCCTGTCTTGTCACGTCCTGGTGGGTGGGTCCAGATAGGCGTGTCCTGGAGCGTCCTGGTGGGTGGACGATGCTTTGGTTGGATCTACACCATGGCCGAGTATGCGGAGGGATCCGATCCCGTGGCATCTGAGCGCTCCTGGTGCCGTGGACATTTCAGGAGTCTGCTACTCCAGGCTCTCTCCCTCCTCCCTTCAGCTAGTTGTCTTTCCAGCATCCATGCTGTGGTGCTGAGGCCCCTCTTTGCAATACAGCTTTGGCGAGGGCCCCCTGCTTGGTGTGCTACCTGCATTGGCTGGGACTCTGCCCACCCAGTCTCCACTCTCTTCTTAATCACTCAACCTCTACAATGCCCACGATGCCAACAGTTACCAAGTTGGTCCAAGCCCTCGAGACCCTGTAGGACAGACTGAACTGCACCGAGGGTTTAAAAGGCCGTCATCTTTCCAGGAGTAGATGACCCCATCTTTTCCACACAGAGCAGCTGGTGGGTTCAAACCACTAACCTTTGGGTTAGCAGTGCTCTATCCAAAGTTCTGACAACAGCACTCTTATTTGATGGACTCACTTCTCAGCAGGGTTTGAACATACTGATCCTAAGGTGATTGTAGGAGAGGCTGCCGGTCAGGATGGAGAAGCAGTGAGGTCGGAATCCCAGGGCTGGGCTGGAGCCTGGGTCTGGGAAGAGAAGGATTTGAGAAGAGTCCTGAGTGTGGGCAGGAGGGACAAGACGGAAGACCAAAGTGATAAGAAAAATAGAAAAATAAGAGGAGATGCGACACTCGGATGGGGAAGTCTCCTCTGAGCTGAGTGTTACTGGGTGGCTTGCCTCACTGTGGTGGCCTGTGTGTCACCTTTGTGCTACCAGCTCTGCTGCCGCTACTTCAAACACCAGCAGGGTCACCGAGGTTGGCCAGGCTTCAGCAGAGCTTCTCAACTCAAAAAGACCTGGAAAGATGGCCTGGAAAACAAGCCATTGGAAACCTGGAGTCACAGAATCTTTCTGGATGAGTGCTGGGAGACGAGGGCCCCATGTAGGGAGGGCAAGTGCTCACAGCACAGGAGCAGACAATGCTTTGCCGGGGTCAGTATGAGGTTAGGCTTAGGTCGAGCCAACACAATGGCTATCCAACGGCTAGCAACCAGTTCTAACCAGGCTGCAAAGACGACCTCTGGATCTGCTTAGCAATGGAGGTGGCACCTCCCCTGAAACGTCCCCCCAACACTGACCCCAGCTCCATGCGTCTCGACTCCTCAACTCCTGTCCCCAACACTCCATCCAGAGTCCTGTGTCCTTCCTCCTAACCCCCATTTTCCATGCTGTGATCGCCACAGCACACAGTCCTCACTCCAGGGAGTGGCCTGCACCCCATCTCCTCCCCAGGGTCCCAGGTGCTGATTCAAGCCTGCCCTTCTCTAACACCCTCTGCCGATCTCTCAGACTGCATAGAAGATTCTCTGGACTTCTGAAGTGACAAAATAGCAAACCCGAGCCCACTGCCAGCACGTCCTCTCTGACACACAGAGACGCTGTGGGACGCAGCAGAACTGGCCACAGGGTTTCCAGGGTGGAAAACCTTTATGGAAGCAGCTTCCACATTATCTTCCTCACGCAGATATCAAACCACCCACCCCACGGTTAGTGCCGAGTGCCTCAGTCCCAGCACCACCTGGGCTCCTTTCAGCGGGACGGTGCTGTTGTTGTTGTGTATCGTGGGTCGGAACCTGCTCAGAGCTGACCCTCCGGTGGGTTTTCAGAAGCAGCAAATCACATGGAAGGAGACTGCCCATCCTCCTTCTGTGAAGCAGCGGGTGGATTTGAACCAGGAGCCTTTGCTTTCCACTGAACCACCAGAGCTCCTTAATGTGATACCAGATGACTGTTTTCTCTATTTCAGTGCAGCCATGCCCACTACCACTGAGTCAAGTGTGACTCACTGTAGCCCTCCATTGTGGTTCCATCTTTACACGAAGACACTGTGCGTCTCTCTCTCTCATAGAGCAGCTGGTGGAATAGAACCGCTGACCTTACAGTTCACAGTACTTCACACTGCAGAGCCTTACTGAACCATGTTGTTGCTGCTGCTGTTGTTTACATTCAGTCAGAACTGACTCGCAGCTGACCCTCCGCTGGGCTTTCAGAGGGGGTAACTTAGTCAGGAGGAAGTTGTTCATCCTTCTCCCACGGGGCAGTTAGCGTATCCAAAACCCGCTCTCCGCTCTCCTTTGGGCTGACAGAGCCATTCCTTACCGCTAAGCCATCACAGCTTCCAATTTAAGCAAGAGTCAAATGAAACTGAGGAATAGCATTTGCAATCTAATCCCTAACAGCCAAGTGTGAATGGTTCTTTCTCTTGGTTTCCAAGGAGACAGCTTCTCGGAAATGGCTCCAGGACAGACACAGAGGTGACGGACAGAGAAGGTGGCTGCAAACCTCAGCTGATGGCTCTGCTCTGGCCCACACAGCTTCTGAGCTCCAAGCCGCTGGATGGTGTTCCGCTGAACGTGATGTAAACGGCTGACCTCACGCTCAGTGACTTAATGAGTTTCCAGGGTTTTATGAGGCAGGGGGCGGAGCCATGCCTTGCAGGAAGAAGCCCTCTCGCTTTGATCCTTCACCACTGGCCTCTGTGTCAGAGATGCCAGAGGCAGAACTTGGGAGGTGGACTCTCCAGCGCACTCGCACACTCCCATGTGGTTGGGAGACCCTGGGGGACAGTGACGTCGTGGCCACAGGAATTCATCTACTCCCTTCTTGAAAACACAGACTTGTTGTCACTGAATGGATCATGGCCGCCCACATGTCACAGAGCAGAACTGTGCACGGCTGAGGAGGTTTGAACCATCAGCCATTACCTTATTAGACATTTGTACTCATCTACTTGGTGACGTAGTGATAAGAAGCTGCATTGCCAAGCCCAAGGCAAGTGGTTCAAATCTACCAGCTGCCCTGCAGCAGAAAGATGGACGATCTCCTCTCATGTGACTTAAAGCCTCTGAGCACCCGTGGGGGGACGGTCAGCTGCGAGCCCGGTCCAGCTTGATGGCACACAGCAACAACAAGTTTAAGTTGTTGAACTCTGATGGCGCCGTCTGCAGGAAGTTGCACTGTTAAGTCAAAGGCTGTGTGTCTCCAACAGGTTCAGCTCCCAGGAATTTGGAGGGAGAAAGATGGACAGTTCCCTCCTGTCAAAATTTACAGCCCCCAGGCCCAGCTTTGGGGTCAAGGCGGAGCTGATTCCACAGAACCACGTTCACATTTTGTTTTTTCTTTTTACTCCAGTCTCCCTAAATCTCTCGACCTGCCGCAAAACACATACTCACACCCTGTGGGGCCGAGGGCCTGGCCTCCCGACTGCCCGTCTTGTTTAAACATAGATTGTTCATTTTCAAATCTGCGTGCATTCATCTGTGGAAAGTTTGAGCCCACAAACAAAAGGAGGAGGAAGTTGACTGACAGCTCCAACCCACAGAGCCAGGTGGCGGCTTCTCCTGCCTTCTCTGCGTTTGTAGCTGATGTGTCATTTTAGTCAATACAGTCGTAATTGCGCCGTTTGTGAAATCCTGCAGCCTGGCCTTCCACACACACGTGCATGCAGGCAGATGACTCAGCAGACGTGTGTGTGCGGGGAGGGAAGGCCACCAAAGCCAAGAGCACTCTGGCTGCACACGTCTGCTTCTCCTCTCCAAAAGAAGACTATATAAACAAGGACATCAATTTTTCTTTAATCTTTCCTACTCTCTGTCCAGTTTCCACATGTATATGAAGTTACTGATCTGGGTTTGTTGTTATTTATTGGTTTGAGTCAGGCACACCTTAGTCCTTAAACGGGCATCCTTGCCCTTTGGCACTTTAAAGTGATCCTTGACAGCAGATTTGCCCAGTGTAACAAGTCCTTTGATTTCTTGACTGCTGTTACCATTGGTATTTCTTGGGCAAATAAAATGAAGTCCTTGACGTCTCCAGTCTTTCCCTCATTTATCATGAAGTTGGTTGCTGGTTCAGAGGATTTGGCTAAGCCGAGTGGGAGTGTCTGGGACGTGGCTGATCGTGGTCAGGAGGCGTCATGCTGGGCTGGCCCCTGTGAGCAGATCTGTGTTCATCTGGAGACAGCTGCCCCGACAGGCGAAGCCTTCCTGAAGCTCTCTCCCCTGTTAAGGGCTTGTCGCCCTTGTCCCGTGTGCCTGTGCTGCAGAGAATAATCCAGAAGCTTCCCCAAAAAGCTTTGTAAAGTCACCAGAGAACTTCAGACCAGAGCAGCCTGGGCCAACAAGCTTCCCTGTCATCATACAGAAGTTGCTGTAGCCCTTTCCTCCAACTTTCCAATAAAACATTTTCAAAGACTTCTCTCTAATTCTTCGCTCCACAAACCTCAATTATGGCAAATGCTTCCAAGTGAACATGCCTTAGAGTCATAGAAATCCTAAACCCATTTGTTCCCTCGTGTTGTATAAACAACAAGGGAAGAGCAGCTTCAGCTCGTGGCCGCTGTGGTCAGCAGGCGCAGGACTGAGCTGGAGGCCACTGCGGTCAGCAGGCGCGGGAGGCTGGGGTAATTTGGGCTCATTTCTGGCAGCTGTGACTCATCTTCTCAACTGAGGGATCTGCTCAAAGCCCCGGTGAACTCTCAGTCATAACCCAAACCTGTGTGATTTTGTTTTTTTTTTAACTGAATTCCATTTAAAAAGAGAGCAAACCTCCGTTTTCTGACTAATTGCTTGGAATGGCTGAACATGTCTCTCTCTGCTCCTGAGCTGTTCTTTCTCACTTGAAGACAAAAGCCACAGGAGCGTTCCTCAGCCCTCCTGGAGTCCACGCCCCTCGGGGCCAGTCTGGCTGACTTTGCAGGGACCACCACAGGCCTGCAGGAGCCTTGCAGTGCGCAGCGGGAGCGGCCACGCTCCAGGGTTAGCCTGCACCTTTCAGATGACCACCTCGATGGTCAGAGTGAGACACAGAGAGCTCTGTCCTATGGGAGAAAGAAATTTTCTAAGCAACACGGTCAATTCAGTGGCCGAGAAGTCCAGGGGATTGATGGAGTCAGGTATGGCTGCATCCAGGGACCCAAACAGTGGCGCTCATATGCATTCTTCACCTCTTTGTGTCTCTCACTGCCCAGGAAGGATCCTTCCAGCTAATATGGCCAATAAAAGAGAAGAATGCAGAGTCAGGATAACCAGTAACAAACTGTTATGCAGATGACACAACCTGGTTTGGGGAAGAGGACTTGAAGCTCTTACTGAAGATCAAATACCACAGCCTTCAGTGTGGATTGCACCTCAACAAAAAGGGGTAAAACCTCACAACTGAACCAAAAAGAAACACTGTGATCACTGGAGAAAAGACTGAACCTGTCAAGGATTTCACTTCACTTAAATCCACCAGCAGCCCTCATAGAAACAACAGTCAAAAACGCAGTAACATATCGCCCTGGTCAAACCTGCTGCCAAAGACCTGTTTACAGGATTGACCATCAAACCAGAACCATGCCCACTGCCCTCAAGTCGGTTCTGGCTCACAGCAACCCAATCAGCCAAGCAGAGCTGCCCCGTAGGGAATCCGAGGTTGTAAGTGTATTTGGAATCAGACTACCTCTTCTTTCTCATGAAGAGCAGGCAGTGGGTTTGAACTACTGACTTTTCGCTGAACAACCCAGTGCTTAATGCACTGTGTCAGCAGTCCCACAGAATCCTGTCACGCAAAGAGGGAAGGTCGTTAGAGAGAGCACAGGGCAGGCGACTTGACTTCCCGCGTCACTGGGAAAGCAGTGACGGTTGGAGTGTTGCATGTCTGACGGCTTTGTAAACTCGCCTGTAAGAATCCTTGCTCACTGTCATAAAAGTGAGGTGCGTTTCCCTTACCCTATTTCTAGTTTTACAACCAAATCCCTGCTCCCTGCTGTGCCTGGCTTGGAAGGAGAGGGGGCACCTGCTTTTTGGCCCTGGGCCCTCGCTCACAGTCTGTCCTCTGTTCCAGCTTCAGCCACCAGCATCCAGCCTGAGCAGGTATGCAGCACACCTGCAGGTTGACGCCACCAGGACTGGGCTTCCAGCTCTGGGATAACTCTCCTCCCAGTGAGGGGAGTGCAGGCCCCGGGAGTCTGCTCCAGAGCGAGGGATGCATTTAAAAACCTGCACTTCTTGAGAGCAATGCTCTCCCTGGAGTCCAGTGAAAGATAAACAGGAAGTTAAAATATGGATGGGTCTGTGGCTGCTTTTTAAGGCCTCCTACTGGTGTAGTGGTTTAACATTCAGCGGCTAACCTAAAGGTGAGTGGTTCTAACCCACCAGTCACCCTCCAGAAGACAGACGGCACAGCCTCAGAAACCATGGGGCAGGTTCACTGTGGCCTAGAGGGGTGATACCAGATGGGGTCCATTCAGTGATGGTGGGGGTTAAGTTCAGGGTGATTATTTGGGGAGAATGTGGAGAGAAGGTTTAGGGGTGCTACAAAATTCTGAGCTTTGATCCTTACAGCACAGTTGGGCTCACTTTGGGGAGATTCATCAGTGGGGTTTACCCCAGACACAATTTACAAATGTACAAGGAGGCATGGCGGAGGGCGAGCTGGGTCAGGACTTCCCGTTCCTCCCCATAGGAGCATGAAATTGCCCTCTTTGTACCTCAGTTGTCCCTGGAAAACATGGTACCAGCGACTCCTACTCTAATGTAAGTTATTGTTCAAATAAAGGGTTTAGAATGGCACTGGGGAGGCAAACACCACCATTAATATTGTTGCTTTGATCAGAGACCTCATAGACACTGCAAGGCTAATCTGAGGAGTCAGTTTAGAGGAATTCTGCTTAAGAATCCCTGCTGGGGCAGTGGGTCAAGATCTCAGCTGCTAAATCCACCTGTTTGAAAGTTCAGCTGTCTGCAATCCACCAGACTCCCTTTCCCGTGGAGAAAAATGAGGCCGTTTGCTGCTATAAAGACTTACAGCCTCGGAAACGCTGTGGGAACAGCTCTGTCCTATCGGATCGCTGTGAGTCAGAGCCAACTAGACGTTGGCGGAGAAGAAACAATGAAGACCGAAGACGAACTGATGCCTTTGAGTGGCACTAGCGAAGAACACCGGCTCTACCCTTGACCAACAAAAGATCAAACAAACCAGTGGTGGAGGAAGGGTAGCTGAGGCTCTCCTTACAGCCAGGACTGATGAAATATCATCTGACCGCCTTTGGACTTGTTGTCCGAAGGCTCCAGTCCTTGGAAAAAGACATCACATTGGGGACACGTGGAGGGTCAGCGAGAGAACATCGATGTGGTGACCCGAACAGTGGGCCTGAGGGCCGATACGGTGACCTGGACAATGGACCTGACACAGCAGCTCATGAAGATGGTTCAGGATTTTGATCTGTTGTGCAGAGTTACTACACGTTGAGATCCCTCTGATGAATGTCACCATGGCTTGAACTGTCTTGCCCAGGAAGATATGTTAATGCCCTTGACCCCTGTACCTGTGAACATGACCTTGTCTGTAAACAGTCTTTGACGGGTGTATGAAGAGGTCACACTGGAGAAGGTAGATCTGATCTCAGCAAATGTGTGTCCTTGTGGAGCAGAGAGCCATGGGGAAGAGCAGAGGTACGGGGACAAGGATGCTTCTCCACACCAGGGGTTCACCGGAAACCAGAGGGACCAGACAGTCTCCTCCTCCGGAACTCACAGAGGGTGGGGTCCTGTGACCCCATAAATGTAGACTCCCAGCCTCCGGAGTCCAAGACAAGAAGACTGTTCTTAAAAGCCACCCCGTTTTTGTGTTTTGTCACAGCAGCGTGTGGACTCAGAGTGTTGGCTTCTGGTTGATGGTGATTCCGTCCCCTGGCTGTGGATCCCAGGATCGTCAGGACAACAGAAGACCCGGAGAGGGGAAGGAACACCGGTGCTCTCCTGACTCACTCTGTGAGAAACAAGAGGAACAGAGCTTCCTATGAAGTCCAGTTTCGCTCTGCATGGGTTCCAACACTGTGACTCAATTAGCCAAAAGGACCCCTCCACACACCATCCTTGAGACCCCGGCCCTGCATGGGTCAGCACCGGTCATATGTGAGTGCCTCCGGGGGTTGGTTCAATAATAGTCAAGAGCTACTTCTCAGGCAAGTCAAGATGCGCGCAGTCTGACTCCAGCAACAAGGGACAGGGCATGCTGGGACTGCATGGAGCAGGCTTCTCCCCAGTGCTGGTGTAAGGGCCTAGCTTGCGAAGGTCCGTCGTTCACCCAGGATATGAGGCCAGTGCCACAGCTTTGATGGGAAGTGAGGAAGCCTGTGCTTTCTCTACACTTTCTCTCCCTTCAGAACCCACCTGTGCAGAAATCCCAGCCCGTATTGACTGATTTTTCATATTTTAAAGTTTCTCCTTGTACCTAGTCATAAGTGGGATTTAATACTTCTTTCTAGAAGTTTTGTTATTTACAGCTAGATCTCTGCTGTGATGTTTAGAGCAGTAAATCTCTCCTGCTTCTCATCTGCGTTGCCAAATCCCTCCACCCCCAAATAATCCAAACCAAAAAGCTGCATCAGAAATTAATAACCATGATCATAAATCAAAGTGAAGGCTTTATCCTTTCGTTTTGCATACGGCATCATGACGGACTGACTGTCCCCACTCACACAGAACTTATCAAGAAGGGAGAGAAAAAAACCTCTCGCTTAATCAAAGGCATATTTCATCTTAGAAAAATTCATCAGAATGTGTTATGAGGCGACGGTACGTCTTGAAAAGCTCCCTCCAGCACATCTGGAAACTCACATTTCCCCCTATCATTATATTCAGGAATACAAGCGGTTTTGATTTGCATGCATAAAGCAGTTTCTTCATCTCTTATCTCGTGCGCCATGTGAATGAATTCCTAAGATCTGTGGTTACAACGGTGAAAACAGGGTCTGCATTATGCACTTGGTTGCCATGATCAAGAACCACTGGAATACAGCCCCACGGTCACTTCACCCCAGCCTGGGGTCTACCAGCAGGGCACCTCCAGAGGCTGTGCCCAGGCTGTCCGAGCGCCTGAAGCCAGACGTGGAATCAGGACCAGTGCCGACACCCTTCTCTGCTCTTGCTTTTATTCGGAACCAATTACTGAGATGCCACTTTCTGGTTCTTCCCACCTGTCAAACCAAACTGTACCTCCACCCAGGAAGGACATGCCTTCCTGCTTCAGCACGTTTGTGAGGACGCACAGTGCCTCTATTTATAGCTTGTTGATCAAAGAAAGCATCAGAGACAGAAATCTCAGGGTGGGGCTCTCACAATTCATAATCATGCCAGTACTTTCTAGTCTTGGTACCTCAGGCCATGCACACAAGTGAGAACAGCTGGGGAACATAGCGTGCGGGCTGCGATGCGTGTGTGTAAACCATGATGTGTATCAGCATCATCGTCCATGGCAGGGCTGCTGGTGTCTACGAGGCTGTCATTGGCACTCAACACCCAGGTCTACCAGATGGCCGGCCCCGCGGAGCCTGCCGAGCTCAGCTCTGCAGATAAGCTCATCCCTCGCTCCACGCCGCGATGTTCTTGTTATTAGGCGCTGTCGTGTCAGTTGCAGCTCGTAACCACCTTGTGTGCAGACCCCGGGTAGGTGGTCCCGCCATTCTCACAGCTGTTGCTGTTCGAGTCACTTGTTGCAAGCACTGTATCAATCCATCTCCTCGTTTTTACTGACTTAACCGACATGCCATCCTTCTCCAGGGACTAGCCCCGCCTGGCAACATGTGTCCAGAGGACGTGAGATCAAGTCATGCCATTCTTATTCCACAGCGCAGTTATATGAGTTCGGAGAAATCTCTTCATCTCTCTTACCTTGGATGAAATGATAGATTTTGGAGACAGGCAGAGCTAACAGAGTGCCCAAGATACTAACAAACAAGAATGTCACTCCCCCACGTCCCCTGAGGGCCCTGAGAATCTATTCTGCCAATCAGCCAGCCCCCAGGTCACGTGGATCCCACATACAATGGAACGAAACACAACCAACCACTGGTCAGCTGAAGATGGGATGTTGTGGTTCCCAGAGGATTCTCATTGGCTGATGAAATGAGGTAGAACACTAGGCTTTTCCCCCCAGTTCTTCCTAGTCTGGAAGTTCAGTTTAAGTCAGCAGCACAGACACAAGCCAGCTTCCACCAGCAGTTTGGGGGGGGGGGTGCACAAGAGCTGCATTGGCCAGAAAAGGTGCACTGTCTGAGACACTAAAGATGAGGGTTCCACCACTGAACCTTCACGCCCTCATTGTCTGAGTAGCATACCCTCACTCCTCCGGCAGGGCCAGACTCAGGTAAACCAGGGATCTGATCGCGAGACAAACTCCTGGGGAGCACGACTGTGCTTGCAAGGTCTGCTGCAAGGTCACCAGGCTTCCCTCAACGGAACGTGCACAAAGCCCTTTCAGATGATCCATGCTGCATACCCGGCTGAGAGACTTGGCAGTTAGAGTCCTGCAGGCTTCTGAGTCTACTTTCATCTGAGACCACAGTCAATTCTTCTCCATGATGATTGCTCACTTTCCCCCACAAAACAGGAAAGAAAGAATAAAACATGATTACTAAATAAATCTGCAAAAAAGCAAGGAGATCACTTTATGGACAATGGTGTGCCTGACCTAAACCATGATATTTCTTTTTTTTTTTTTCATTTTTTTCTTTTTTTTTCTATAATTATATTTTATTAATTTTCATAAACATTTACAGAGATTTTGGGCTTCCACTCATTCATTGTTGCACTATTCTCTCTACCCTCCTCCCAGTTTGTTCCTGTCCAAATGCCACAGTGCTTGTCAAAGCCAGTTCTGATTAATCTTCTTTGTCAGTGTATCCTTTGCCATTCCCTATCACTCCTCCCTGAGAGAGACTTCACCCTGAGTCATAAGGAAAAGGGGACGGCGTATTCTCTTAGCTACTTCCTGCTGAAAAGGGACGCTGTGGGTTTCAGGGTGAAGATCTTCTCTCACTACTCTAAAGGGCCCCTTTGGCAGTAGGAAACACATAGACTATTATGGAGATTGATTTTGGAATTCAGATGCACTCTTATTGATTGTGCTTGGCCGTACATGTACATATCCTTCAAGATGTATCATGGGGGTGTTGCAACCTAGAAGACACAAATTTGACTAACAAGTTATAAGTACATGAGTCCAAAAATTATGGAAAAGTAAAAGAAAAGATTTTTCATTGTTTTATAAACACTCCCCCAGGTCCCCTCCACCATGCAGCCCTCGCTCTAGTCTCCTGTGATGACAGAAATACCCAGTTACATCTCTCTTTTAGACGGTTCTCTCCCTCCTCTGTTTCAGTGCAGTATACATTATTGAACCCATCTTACTCATTCTCTCCCCAACTCCAAGGACAGTCCCATTCTACAACAGTGGCATCATGTAATATTTGTCCTTTTGTGACTGGGATATTTCACTCAGCATAATGTTCTCCAGAGTCAACCATTTTGAATAATATTGCATGAGTTCCTTGTTTTTCAATGCAGCATAGTATTCCATTGTGCGAATATACCACAGCTTCTCTAGCCATTCGTTTGTTGATGGGCACTTAGGTTGTTTCCAACTCCTTGCTATTGTGAACAAAGCTGCAATAAACATGGGTGTGCATATATCTGCTTGGATGTCAGCTATGGTCTCTTCAGGGTATATTCCCAGTAGTGGAATTGCTGGGTCAAATGGTATCTCTATTTGTAACTTTTT
Organism: Elephantulus edwardii; assembly: GCF_000299155.1. Classification (NCBI taxonomy): domain Eukaryota; kingdom Metazoa; phylum Chordata; class Mammalia; order Macroscelidea; family Macroscelididae; genus Elephantulus; species Elephantulus edwardii. The sequence continues at coordinate 3,694,481 of NW_006399877.1, forward strand.
GAGAAAGCGCCATACTGCTTTCCACAGGGGTTGCACCATTTTACACTCCCACCAACAGTGAATCAGGGTTCCAGTTTCTCCACAACCTCGCCAGCATTTGTTGCTTGCTGTTCTGTTAAATTTTGCTATTTTGACTGGGGTGAAATGATATCTCATAGTTGTTTTAATTTGCATCTCTCTTAGGGCTAGGGATTTTGAGCATTTCTTCATGTGTTTGTTAGCCATCTGAATGTCGTCGTCGCTGAAGTGCCTGTTCATATCCTGTGCCCATTTTTCTATTGGATTATTTACCTTTATCTTGTTGTGGTAAACCATGATATTTCAAAGCATCTCATATGCATGCAAAAGCTGGCCAATCAGTAAGGAAGATTGGGGGATACTTGACTTTTAATTGTGGTGTTGGAGAAGAATGTTGACTATACCATGGACTTTCAGAAGAGTAACTCTGTCTTGTATGAAATACAGCCCAAAAGCTCATTAAAAGAAAGAATGGGGAGAATTTGTTGTGCATGTTTTGGGCATGCTATCTAGAGGGGCTAGTCGCTGTAGAAAACCGTCATATTTCATAAAGCGAGGGTCACTGAAAAAGCATGAAGACCCTTGATGAGATGGATTTCACTGTATCATAACATAGGATCACTGGGAGTTGGAATCCACTGAGAGACACTTAGCAACAGCAACAACATTAAAACTGCCTTGAGGGTAAACATCTAACAAGATGGCTAATGTTTTGAACAACCATGGACTGAGAGTTCACTTTAAAGATTGGAAGACAGAGCTCATCCATCCCAGTGGTCAATATTCCTCAAGAAAGATAGGCAGGTGCTAGTACCACCTCTCACGATCCACTTTCTGTACACCGTCCTCATTCTCTTCCTTGGAAGAAGGATCCCACATTCAATGCTCTTACCCATCACTGCCCAACCCATGCTTGTGGACCAGCCACGCTGTAGGAACAGCGGCGTGGACTCCCGATGGATCCACGCAGACACACAGCTCCACTAAACACCACAGTGTGCACCAAGTACCTTGGCAAATTGAGCTATTGGTGCAGAGCAGAGCTGTCTCGCTTTCCCTTTTATAATGGAGGTGACTGTTCGAGGCCCGGGCTGCTCGCCCTCCAGCCTGGGAAAGAAAGCTACAACAAGCTCTTCCTGTGCAAACCCAGATGGTTTTACTGTCAGGAGCTGCCAGTAATCTCGAGGGTGAAAGCAGTCCCCAGTTAACTATTGCCAGGGATTATAATGCGATATCAATTTGTCTTGAATGAAAATCCTCATTCCAACAGATGTTCTTCAAAACTGTAGTGGTTTCTAACCAAAAATGTCACAAAGTCAGCTCTGTAAGGGCGCATTTTGCAATAATTTATTCTTGCTGGGTTCACGGAGAAATCATGTGGAATCAACACTGATGTGATATGGGATTATTGTCGGCATCCCTGCTTTGGACACAACGAAGAGTCTTGGACAAAAATGGTCCCCAGCTGAAATATTTCCACCATGTTCTTTATGGAATAGAACCTTTCAGACCCCCCACTGATTCTCACCGCATTCCTGCTTCCCCAGAATCCCCCACTCATCTTACTTCTAGCAGAATGTTTTGGGTTAGAAACTCAGATACCAGAAACAGATGTGCAACTTGACCTAATAGTACATGAGTCTGACCTGTTGGATGATGTTAGGATCTGGGTTAGATGAGCTTTTCAGAAACTTTCCCCAGGACAGTTCTCACCCAATACCCTGCAAAGAAACATTTGAGGGATATAGTTTCCATCTATGAGCAATGAAGCCAGTGTATAGATTAAGGTGTGCCTGATCCGGTCAGTGGTCGTCAAAATCACTCACTATGCATCAGAGAAATGGACAGTGACCAAGGATGACAGAAGAAGAATTGATTCCTTTAAATTGTGGTGCTGGAGAAGAGTCTTGAATATACCATGGACTGCTAAGAGAACAAACAAGCTCATCCTGGAGAGGGTGAAACCAGGCTGTTCCTTGGAAGCAATATTTTTTTTTAAAAAAAATAGATTTATAGATTGATTTTTTTTACTCTCCCACCCCATTTTGTTGGGTTTTTTTTAATACTAGCTTATATACAAAATTAGAATGCATTATCTTTCACATCAGATCCTTCCCATTTCCTTCACTCCCTCACCCATCAACTGGGTGACCTCATGATTAATCTTCTCCCACCACACATCCTCACTCCTCTGCTTCCACCCACCTCTCCCTTGGATCCTTGTACTCATTCTACAATAATGGTTTTATACAGTATTTGTCCTTATGGGACTGAGTTAGTTCACCCAGTATACTGCTCTCCAGGCCCTCCCAAGTTAGGTTATAATTTACAGAATCACTGTTCCTGTGTTGTGTAGTATTCCATTGCCTGAATATACCATAATTCCTCAATCCATTAGATTGTGGTTGAACATTTGGGCTGTTTCCATGTTCTTACAATGGTGAATATTGCTGCTATGAACATTACTGCACAAGTCTCTATTTGTGTCTCTCACACCATATACAAAAGTCAACTCAAGGCGGATCAGAGACCTGGGAGTAAAGCCAAAAGTTCATACGAAACAAACTGAGATCAAGCTTAGAAGCACTAGCCTATGATATAAAGAAACTGCCAAATACAGCCAGAAATGCACAATTTGAAGACGATGAAACTGATGAATGGAACCTTCTAAAGATTAAATCCTTGTGTGCATCAAAAGCTTTTTCCAACAGGGTGAAAAGCAAACCTACTGACTGGGAATAAACATTTGGCAATACCATCTCAGACGAGTCTCATAACAAAAGTTTATAGAATACCAGAGCCCTCCACAAGAAAAAGACTGATAACCCAATTACAAAATGGGCAAAAGACATGGAAAGAATTTTCACAGATGAAGATATTAAAATGACCAACAGACAGATGAAGAAATGTTCAAAATCACTGGAAGCAGTGGTTTTTTGAAGCTTCATCTGACATATTTTGGGCATATTACAAGGAAGGACCAGTCCTTGGAAAGTGATATTATGCTTGGAAGGGTGATGGGACAGTACAAGAAAGGAAGACCCTGGATGAGATGGATTGACTCAGTGACTAGGGTGATAGGAGTAGGTGTGTCAGAGATGAACAAATTGGCTCAGGACAGAGCAGGGTTCAGAGCTATTGTACATGGGCTTGCTATGAGTCAGAGTTGACTTGATGGCACATAACAACAACATGCCTTCATAGCTTCTGGGATATCCCATGTGGCTATACTGTCCCTTTCCCCATTCACTTCTGAGTTGTACTTTGCCCTCCAATTCTTCACATATGCAACATGATGTTATGAGAAAGACTTCCGAATTCTTAAGGACATTGTATGTCATAAAACTTAAGTCTTTCATGATCCATGGAACACAGTGGCCACACGCATTCCACTTAGGGGCTTAGTGGGAAGTGGGTACAGCGCTTTCACTGAGCACTCTCACCTGGTGGGTCTGTATAACCATGTGCGCCTGAAGAAATGGGCCTTATCCCACTAACTCCACCATCAGAGATCCCTTGAGACAAATCCATACTATTTTAATTTTTTTCCATTTTGTTCAAAATGTCTTCCATTACTAACGTGTGTGGTTTCAACAATATAACAATCAGAGCATAAAATAGTTTCCTCTTGAGAAGGTTAAGAAACACAGGTGCTGGCCAGAAGTACTGAACATACCATGGACTGTCAAAACAACAAATAAATTAGTCTTGAAGGAGTGAAACTGAAGTGCTCTTTTAGAAGTAAAGATGATGAAACCTCCTTTCACATGTTGTTGTTGTTGTTATTGATTGCCTTCAAGTCCAGCATGACCTTATTAACAAAAGGCCTGAAGGCCCCCTACAACTACTGACATTTATCAAAGTTCATAGAGTTTCCAGAGGCATGTTGTTTAGGAAGTGGACACCACTCCTGCTTCCAAACCCAAGTATATTGTCGGGATGAGCCAGTCCTTGGAAAAAGACATCATGCTGGAAAAAGCACAGGGTCGGCAAAGGAGAGGAAAACCCTCAGTGAGGTGGACAGACACGGTACTGCAACATTGGGTTCGAGGGGGGCCGAGATGGTGGAGATGGCGCCGGATAAGCCAAGGTTCCAATCTGTTGTTCATATGGTGGCCACTATGAATGGTAATTGACCTGATGACACCTAACAACATCTATCAAGAGAAGTGTTGCTTTTCTTTTGTGTGAGTGTACCATCAAATCAGATCTGATTGGTACAGGAGGAGATTGTCCCTCCTTCCTCGGCAGAGCATCCGATGGATTCGAACCGTGTGCCTCTGGGATTGTAGTTGCAGTTCCTTGCCACTAGGCCACCAGAGCTCCCCCAAGTGTTGCTTTTCTGATGGATCCATTTGTTTTCTCCCAGAGAATCTATGTTCCCATTTTCACCTTGGGAACCAGGAAGATCAGACTCTAATTTTCATCTCAAGTCCAGTGTAGGTAAGATTACCAGTTTCCACATTCTTCTCCATCTTCACACACACACACACACACACACACACACACACACACACACACGCGCGCGCACACACACCTTGGTGCTATGGATTTAATTTTGTCCCCTCAAAATATGTGCTGTAAATCTGGAGCCTGTGGTCACAGTCCTAACTGGGAATGCATGCTCTCTGCTACATGAATAAAGCAGTGTCTCTCTAGAGTTTATCAGAGTTGCAAGCAGCGATGGAGGAGAAACCACATCCCACGATGAGCTCCCAGGAGATCAGAAACGAGGACTTCCCCCAGAGCCAACTGAGAGGATCTGCCCACCCTGTGCTTCAGGGGCCTTTACAGTCACAACTGACTTAATAGCAATAAATTTAGGGATTTAAAACAAGAATAACAACAAAAAAAACAAACAAAACCCAACCAACCCTCACTTCAAAACCAAAGGTGTTTTGGTTTTTCCCTGTTTTGGGTTAGGGATTTTGTTTGCTTTTTATATTTTCCTGAACATTGTGATATAAACTGCTCAGGACTTCTAAACTAACTCTAACCACGTTGCCATTCACTCGGTTCTGACTTTCAGCTGTCCTACGCCTGATTTTGGGTTGTTGTCTTCAGGTATGGTCATGTTAGAACTGACTCATCACTGACCCTTCAGTGTGTTGTCAGAGGCAGCAAATCACATAGGAGGAGACTGTTATCCCCTGCGGAGCCCCTGATGGGTTTGAACCATCAGAGCTTCCTTGGCCTACAGACCTTAACAAATTTATGTATTATTTGGATTGAGTTGACTTTCCCCAATTTATCCCCCTTCTAAGTGCCAACTTTGGTTTCCACGTTAGAAAAATGGAGAATAGAAGCCTTAGTGGTGGAGTGTTTAGGCACCTGACTGGTAACCAAAAGGGCCATGGTTCAAGCCTATCCAGGGTCTCTTCACAGAAAGGCCTGGCAATCTGTTCTCATAAAGATGTGCGGTCTCGGAACTGCTGCGTGGCAGTTCTTCTCGGTCCTAGAGCATCACCTCAACAGCAATGGCCCAGCTGGAAGGTCCTCAGGAAGCACAAGTGCTTCATACTCGATCAACAGCCCGAAGGCTGATGGTTCAAATCCACCCAGTTGCTCCTTTGGGGATCTTCTCCCACAAGGATTACAGCCAAGAAAATTCTGTCCACTATCATGAGTCAGACTGGACTTGGATGAATGTGAGGGTAACAGGCCCATCCGCGTGAGGCGCCTTATGCACTGGGGGTGTTGATAGGGTAATCTATGTATCTCCTTGGTTCAGTGCCTTGAGTCTAGCAAGCACTCAGTAATTGTTAGTGTGAGTTGTGGTCACTGCTGCTGCTCTTTTTATTAGAAGCCTCATTAATACTATTGTTGTTGTTAGGTGCCATTGGGTCAAGTACGATTCACAGCAACCCTGGAAACAACAGCCCTAAACCCTGCCATGTGCCATTCCAGCCTCCTCATCTCTGACACACTTGAGCCATTGCTGAAGTCGCTGCGTCAATCCATCTGGTTGAGAGTCTTCTGCTTTTTTGCCAACCCTCTTCCTTTGCAAGCATGGTGTTCCTCTTCAAGGACTAGCCTCTCCTAAAACATGCTTAAAATATGTGAGACAAAGCTTTATCATCTTTGCCTCCAAAGAGCACTCTGGCTGCACTTTCTCCAAGACGTATCTGTCTATTCTTGTGGCAGTCCATGGGATATTCAGTACTTACTCTTCAACATCACAGCTCAAAGGCATCGGTTCTTTTTCTGTCATCCTTACTCATTGTTCAGCTCTCAGATGCATAGAAATGATTGAAAAGACTATGACCTGAATAAGGCACACCTTAGTCCTCAAACTAATGAATACTGTTACCGTCATGCAAATTATGGACAGAAACACTACACAAATAAAAGCACAAATGCTATAGAATCAGGAAGGGAGTGTGTCAGTGTTGTATTCTCTCTCCATACCTATTTAATCTGTAGACTAAGGAAATTATTTGAGAAGCTGGACTCAGAATGTAGCATCAGGAATGTGAATCAGAATCAGAGGAAGAATCATCAATAACCTGTGTTATGCAGATGGCACAACATTGCTTACTGAAAGTGAGGAGGACTTAAAGCACTTGTTGCAGAAGATCAAAGAAAACAGCCTTCAATATGAATGTATCTCAATGTCAAGAAAACAAAGGTTCTTATTACTGGACTGATAGGCAACATTATAATAGATGGAGAAAAGATTGTCCTCTTACTTGGATCCACAACTAACACCCTTGGTACCAGCAGTCGGGAAATCAAAAACATATTACACTGGGAAAGTCTGCAGTTAGAGACCTCTTCAAATTATGAAAAGTAGTGATGTCAGTTTGAGGACTTAGGTGCATTTGATTCAGGCCATGGTCTTTCCAATCACTAACTAGGCATCTGAGAGATGGATAATGAATAAGGATGACGGAAGACGACTTGATGAATTTGAGCTGAGATGTCGTGTTGGAAAAGAGCGCTGAATGCATGGATGGCCAAGAAAACAGTTATATCTTGGAGACGGTGCAGCCAGAGTGGTTTTTTATAGGCAAGGATGATGAGACTTCACCTCAACATACTTTGGGCATGTTGCTAGGAGGGGCTGTTCCTTGGAGACGGACATGATGCTGGGAAGGGTGGAGAAGAGGAAGACCCCCAACCAGGTGGATTGACACGGTGACTGCTGCAATGGGCTCTTGTGTGTCAGAACAGGGTTCAGATCTGTTGTTCATAGGCTCACTATGGGTCATACTTGACTTGACAGCACCTAATAACTATACTAAAAGCACAAAACCCAAACCCAAACCCCATTGCTATCAAGTCTATTCTGACTCGGGACGACCCTGTAGAACGGTGTAGAGCTGCCCCGTAGGGTTTCCGAGACTGCCATCCTCGCAGAAACTGCCACTCTCTCCTGCTGTGGAGTCCTTGATGGGTGACGTTCAGCAGCCACGCGCTTTAACACCGCACCACCAGGCCTCCTGGAAAGACTGCGCAATAGAACATAAATAACAGGACGCATTGGAAAGCCAAGGCTGGGCTGTACCCTAACTGGAGAGCAATCAGTCCATTGCAGAACTGTCCTCTAATCCCCACCCAATCCAGCACAATCCCTCGGTTTATACATCCCTCAGATACCACGAGAAACTTTCCCCAAACGCTGCTTCAACGCAGATATATTATGTCTACAGAAGGCCCTGCTCTGCGAGTCTAATTTCCCTGTCAAAACAAGGAAATGAAACTAATCTTCCATGATTGGCCCTCACTGAACCCCTGCTGGCCTCGAAGGATCGCCTTCCCTCTCCGGGGGCTTATAAACATCAACTTGAAAGTCATTTCTGAGTTCTCGCCGTGGCTCCGGCACAGGTCTGTGGCTGGGAACGCTTCTCCCACCCTTTCCGAGGAAGGCTGATGTCAGGTTTTAACGTGAACCGCCACTTCACAGGAATAACGGCATCTCTAACAGGCCAGCGCCCTCGCAGGATGATGGCTGTCCATTGTAATTATGTGGACAGTTTTCTGGTCACTCAAAATGCTACGCTAAAGGAGGGTGGTGTGAGTTTTGAAGCAAAGAGATGCAGGCTGACGGGAAGTGGATTGCAATTCCGACTGGCCCATGTGTTTCTAACCTATCTGAGTAGAAATGGTCCCTGGGGTTTTCCCGGCTGGGATTTTTACAGATTCAGACTGTCAGGACTTTCGTCATGGAACGTGCTTTGGTGGGGAGGTTTGAACTGCCAGCACCTACCTGGCCTCAGGAACTTCCCAGCACCCCCCTTGCTGTCCAGGACTTGGTCTATTGGTGCAGCTTCCCCTCATCACTCCCAGGAAGGTACTGCCTCCCAGCCGTCCAGTCCCTTCCGACTCACAGAGAGCCTACAGGACACTAGAGAGCTGCCCCCTGGGCTGCCGGGTCTATAAACCTTTACGAAGAAGCCCTGGTGGCATAGTAGCTGAGGTAGGCTGCTAACCAAAGGTCAGAGGTTTGAAACCACTCATTTCTACGTGGTCTAAAATGAGGTGATTTGCTTCCGTAAAGATGACAGCCTTGGAACCCCACCTCAGGTCAGTTCTGGAATGTCCACAGAGTCACCGTGAGTCTGAAGTGACAAGATGACAATGGGCAGGGAGTAATCTTTACAAAAGTCCATTGCCACACATTCCCCCCTCCCCCAGCACCTCGTGACTCCAGCAACCAGGCTGCCAGTGAGAAGCCCTGTCCTTAACCTCTGTGCCACCACTTTCTGCTTCATTCACAGGAAAGCAAACCTGTTGCATGCAGTTGGTTCCGACCCAGAGCCCCCGCTTGGACAGAACAGAGTGGCCGCGGGCCCTGCAGGCTGCAGCTGACCAAGCTGACCTACGCTCTGGCTTTGGCCGAACAGTTCATAGGACTGAACCTCTGACCTTTCTGCTAGCAGTTGAGCGCTTAGTCACTGTGCCACCAGGGCTTCTTCCGTCAGGGTCAACCCAGTGTAAAGTGGAGCTCGACCCTGGTGACAAGGAGGCCACAGACACACAGAGCAGTGGGGAAAGGCAGGTGCCTCCTGACCTATGCTTGGCCCAAGAGTGGGATAAGCGTGTGGCCAGGACTGGGGGCCTCATCAGGGCTTGGTACCCAGCCTTCCACAAGGTCTATGGGACGTTTGGCTGTTGTTTCTCAGGGAACCTCGCTCTGCCTGCCTTTGGAAGCCTGGGGCGTCCATCTCTGGGAGAATCAGTCTGAGAACGGACCTGATGCCGAGGAAAGCAGGGCCGGGAGGTGGAGACCCATTTCCCACAGGTCTGCAGGTCTATCAGCAGGTGGTTTCTCCTAAAGCTAGATTCAGCCCCCACTGGAACTTTCAGTGACCGTAAGCCAATAAATGTTTCCCCCCTTGGGCCAACTTGACTTACTTTTCTGTCATTTGTAACTTAACGATTGTGTCTGATTGTCTGCAGAGCCTGAGCGTTTGGGGAAGGCCAGGCAGCAGAAGCAGAGGCTCTGTAACCGCCCAGGATGTTCTCTCTGCTGCCCAGGCATGCTATAGGGTGCACATGCCACCTCCTCGGAAGTAGGGTGCAGAGTGTCCTCTCCGCTGCCCAGGCATGCGGTAGGGTACACATGCCACTCCCCGGAAATGAGGTGCAGCCACGTGACTTGCTTTAGCAAACACAGCACCAGCCAAGTGACGCAAGCCACCACCCTGCAGAGCTTTAGATCATGTGCTGTCCCGCACTGTCCTTCCCGGGCCCAGTCACTGTCACCCTGTTGTCCCCTTGCCCTGGGCCGCAAGACAGCAGCATGTCCAGGCACCCGGCCTACTTGAAAAGGACATGAGGCATGACTCCAGGTGAAAACACATTTTTTAAAAAGTCACTGACATTTTGTACTGCAGGCCATCTGGGCTGTGACATAATTGACTGGTTCAAACATGTAATCTGCTACCTTCGTGTCGATTCTGACTCCAGTGACTCCCTGGATTTCTGAGGCTGTAAATATTCCCTGGGGAGACCACTTATCTTCCCCCCTCAGAGCAGAGAGTGGATTCAAACCCCTGATCGTCCAGTTCTCAGTGGCTCCTAATACAGACATCTAGTCCATGAGTTAAACACCACAGCCAAGCAGAAAGCAGGTCGGGCGGCCTCCCCCTGGGACCTGCCAGTCACACCGGTCTAGATTCTAGCGTGTGAGAGTAGAGCGCGTCTTGAAGACTGCCAGGACCCAGACAGTCCGTCATTAGACACAGTGTCTGCATTTGTTGCGTAAACAAACAGGTAAAGGCATTGCGAGGAGGAGGACGTATGTGGTGCTGGAAGCCAGAAAATGCTGGATAACAGTAGCCAAGTGCGGTAAGGGGAATGGATTTCTAACAAAAGACATGTAAGGAGGGCGCTGGACAGGGCAGGGTCTCTGCACTGTGAGCGCCAACTCAAGGGCATCTGAGTAAAGGACGTCGTTTCCAGAAGCGAGGGTTGAATTGACTGACGAAGCTTCACTTGAAATGTGCTTCAATCACTAGCTTACCTGCACTGTGCCGGGTGCTGGGCCGAGTCTCCAGGCTGCTCTGAGGAGAAAGGTGACCAAGTTCCAAAGTTGCCATCACTGGGAGCTATCTCCACTCATCTTACCTTGCGAGGTGGTTTGGGGTGCTGTCTGAGCAAGAGAGATCCACGGATTACTAGAAGCGGCAAAGGATATTCATTGGTTTGGGGAATTCTGACTCAGCTCGGGTGTTCGTTATCTGCTGCAGCAGTGATACCTCACCCAAAACCTGTCCTGACTTTAAACACTAAACACAACATCTCACAGATTCTGTAGGACGTGCGTTTGGGTGTGGATTGAGTAGCTGAGTACCTGTGGCTCAGGGTGAAGAAGCAGCAGTGAAGGTGTCAGCCAGGGCTACAGTTACCTGAGGAGTTGAGCTGAGAATCCACACTCCAGGTGAAGCACTCACAAGGCTGTTGGCAGGAGGCCGTAGCCTGTGGGTCTCTTCATACGGCTTGGGGGGCATCCTCCTATCCTGATGGCTGGCTTCCCAAGGACCAGTGATAAAAGATACAAAGCAAGAAAGATGTGACAATGCTTTTTGTGACCTTGTCTCAGCTGATCACATCATCATCCTCTGTTAGAAACAAGTCACTAAATACAGACAACAACACTCCAAAGGAAAAAGGATCTGACTCTGTCACGAATTGAGGCACAGAAAATAATTTCAGGAAAGGAAACGTTTTAAACCATCACATTAATCCATTTCTTTCTTTACTTTGTGTGTTAGAGATAAAAAAGGTCCCTAAGGTATCCACAATCTAATCATCAAAATGTCACTTTACATGGCAAAAGAGATATCTTGTTGTTGTTGTTGTTGTTGTTAGGTGCCATCAAGTCAAGCACAGTTCATAACAACCCTATGAGAAGAAAAAAAAATCTGAACCCTGTTCTGTCCTGCACCATTCTCATACTTTCTGACACACAAGAGCCAATTGAGCAGTCACCGTGTCAATCCACCTGGTTGAGTGTCTTCCTCTCCTTCACTGACCCTCCACCCTTTCCAGCATCAAGTCCCTTTCAGAGGAACAGCCCCTGTTGGCAACATGCCCAAATTATGTGAGGTGAAGCCTCATCTTTCTTACCTCCAAAGAGCACTCTGGCTGCACCCTCTCCGAGACATAGCTGTTCATTCTCTTGGCCGTCCATGGGATGTTCAATGCTCTTCTCAAACACCACAGCTCAAAGGCATCACTTCTTTTTCTGTCATCCTTATTCACTGTCCAGCTCTCAGATGCACAGCTAGTAATTGGAATGACTGTGGCCCTAATCAAACGCACCTTATTCCTCAAACGGACATCATGACACCTCAATAATTTGAAAGTTCCCTAACTACACATTTTCGCAGTGCAATGCCTCTCTTTATTTCCGGACTGCTGGTACCAAGGGTTGTTTATTGTGGATCCAAGCAAATGAAGCTGTTGACAGTTTCAATCTCCTCTCCATCCATCATGATGCTGCCATCAGTCCAGTAGTAAGGATCTTTGTTTTCCTGACATTGATACACAATCCATATCAAAGGCTGCATTCCTTAATTTTCTGCAGCAAGTGCTTCCAGTTCTCCTCACTTTCAGCAAGCAAGGTTGTGTCATCTACACAGCGCAGGTTATTGATGAGTCTCCCTCTGATCCTGATGCCACACTCCCCCCCCATAGAGTCCAGCTTCTCGAATAATTTTTTCAGCATACAAATTGAATAGGTATGGAGATACAATACAACCCTATAACCCTGGTGCACTCCCTTTCTAATTCCAAACGTTGCAGTACTCCCCGGCTCCATTCGCACAACAGCCTCCTGATTCAGGTATAAGTTCCTCATGAGCACAATCAAGTGCTCTGCGATTCCCATTCTCCTCAATGTCAGCCACAGCTTGTCATGATCCACACAGGCACACAGTCAAATGCCTTCGCATAGTCAATAATTCACAAACAAACATTCTTCTGGTATTCCGTACTTTCAGCCAGGGTCTATCTTACACCAGCAATAGTGTCACAGCCTCTTCTAAATCCTGCTTAAATTTCTGGCGATTCTCTATCTATGTACTGTCCTGACTGTTTTTGAATCATCTTCAGCAGTATTTTGTTTGTATGTGATATCAATGATATAGTTCAATAATTTCCACATTCAGTTGGATCACCCTTCTTGGGAATGGGAACACATGTGGACCTCTTCAATCCGTTACCCAGCCAGCCAGGCTCCAAATTTCCTGGCTTAGATTGGTGAGTACATCCAAGGCTCCAAGGCTGCATCTGCTGTAGATGCCATTAATCCATGGACTTGGGGAGAATGAGATTACTCTGGATTGTCTGGGAAGGTTCAATGCCATCACAAGGGTTCTTTCAAGAGGAGGCAGGAGGGTGAGACTCAGAGGCGGAACCAGGACAATGAGAGCAGAAGTTGGACAGACGTGAGGTAGGGGTCAAATACTTCTGGCACATCATCTGGAGAAACCAAGTCCTGGAGAAGGGTCTCATTCTTGAAAAAATACAAGGTTGATAAGAAAAGAGGAAGACCCTCGAGGAGATGATTGACACAGTCTCTGGCACACTGGGTTCAAATATAGCAATTCGGAGGGTGACAGAGAACCAGGCAGGGCCATTAGGAGTTGGAATTGGCGGGGTCATGAGCCAAAGAATGCAGGTAACCTCTAAAAGCTGGAACAGGCAAAACCAAATTCCCATAGAATTTCCGAAAGGACACCCACGCTGGTGACAGTTGGAATTGAGGACCTGCACCTCCAGAACTGTAGGATCATAAACTCATGATGCTTTAGCCCACCAACTTTGTGGTCATTTGTTACAGCAGACGCTTAGACCGGCTCTCGTGGACTTGATTCTGACTCCTAACGATTCTGTAGGACAAGTAGAACTTCCCCAAAGGGTTTCCAAAGCCTAAATCTTCAGAGGAGACAACTGCCTCACAGTTCTCCTGAGGAGACCTAGTGGGTTCAAACCATTGACCCTTCAGTTAACAGCTATGCGCTCTGCTTCCAGGGATGTGCACACATCCACTTACTTCTCACAAGTACAGACAGAGGACTTACTATGACAGGAATACAGTCACAGGGCAATATGTGAGCTCACCCCCAGCACAGGAGAGAGACAGTGAGCAGCCCGTAAACACTGGGGCACAGGCCATCCATCACCAACAGGGCCACACAGGCCGCAGGGTCCTCGACTATGGAGCAGCTGGAAGAGGGGCTTCTCAGGACTGACGACTGGAAGAGGGGATTCTCAGGACTGATGGGCTGGGAAGACCACCTGGAGCAGGTGACCTGAGACTTGGAGGGGATGAGGGAGCGAGCCTCACAAACAGTAATTCCTGGGAACAGGAAGCAGCAATTGTAAGATTCCCCAGGCAAGGAAGATAGCTGTCAAGGACAATCACCATCTATCCCAGGGCACAAACAGAGTGAACGAGGGAGAGACCGGCAGGGTGGGGTCGGCAGTGCCGGGTCGGCAGGGCCAGGTCAGCAGGGCACCCCACGCAGATACTGCTCAGGGGAGTGGTTTGAGCCAGTTTACTGTGTAACCCTTGCAAGACCAAGTTATTGTTTTGTTGTCAGAGGCAGTGCGATTGGCACAGGATAGAGCAGGGTTTAGGGCTGTTGTACATAGGGTCGCTATGAGTCGCAAACGACTCAGCGGCACATAACAACAAAACAACAACAAGGATTTTAACATGACTAGTGGGATAAGTATGTCCCAAGGAGCCTCTTGTACAGAAGTTGGTGGAATAGAGAATATGATGCACTTTTGTAAGCCCCATCAGATAGCAGCGTGCTTGTAATTACAACTTGTTCCAATAAGATTAACACAAGATTAGCCATTGTAACAAGGGGCTAAATATGCCCCCCACATTTAGTCTATCAAACCATCACATTTTTACAATATACCATTTTCCAATTCCTCCCAACCCAAATCCTCCCATCCCCATTTCCTTGGCCTTGGCAATTTCAGAAGGTCAGAGAAGCTCATGCGACTGTTGATGACGTAGCGGTCACAGGAGAGTCAAGGGCAAGGCCAGAGACTTCCAGATACGAGTTTTCTGTCCTATCGCGGGGGCATGGACCATGTGTCCAGGGGAATAAATCTTGGAAATCTGGGCTGTGCCTTTTCAGGCAAAATCGAGGCAGCCGGATGAAATGAAAGGCAACAGAGAAGCCAAACGTTTAGCAAGGCCTACTGCAGCCCAATATGTTAAAAGTGGGATAGGAGGTTCCCACTAAACCTCAGAGACAAGAAAATCTAAGTGGCTTCTCCATTTCCCGGAGGTCACAGAAGAGTTAACAAGCATCCTCTGAGGGCTCGATGGAGGTTGCCCTCCGACAGACCACAGTGGCCCTGGGAGGTGTGTCAGGACACGGTGTGGTACCTAGGCTGAGTGAAGGCAGTGGCTGGACTGAAGTGAGGACAGTCAGGGAATAGATAGGGTTGGATCAGAGTGCAGGAGTCCTAGTAGTGCTGAGGGGTAAGTACCGGGCTGCTAACTGAAAGGTCAACAGTTGCAGCCCAGCAGCGGCTCCGTGGGAAAAAGATGGAGGAACCTGGTACCGTAAAGTTCACAGCCTTGACAAGCATGGGGCAGTTCTGCTCTGTCCGACATGGTCACCGAGTCAGAACCAACCCGAGGGCAGTGGCTTTGGCTTGAAGTGCTGGTTCAGTGGATTTGAGAGGTGCTGGGGAGAAACGAATTCCTGATGGGGGTGAGAGGTGAGGAAGGAGGTATCAGAGGGCAGGCAGTGTGCAGAGGTGCAGCCGTGACTTGGTCTCAGTGAGGAAGAGGAAGGGCAGGGCAGCAAGGCCTGTCCTGGCCCTGGTCACAGTGGCCCGAGCGGAGGCCATCAGGGCCAAGGGCCATCTGTCGCACCTCAGCATCTGACCATGGAGTGGAGAGATGACTCTACAAGTTCCCCTCACCTCGGAACTCCGCTGTGTGCAGCTGTGTTGGCAAAGCTACACAGAGCAGGGAGATGCTGGTGTGGCAGCCCTGAGGTCTCCCTGACCTGGGCCCAGCCACCAGGGAGCCAAGGGGTGTAGCTGGTCCAGGCGGTGCCTCGGACAGGAGTGCACAGACCGCAGTCCGTGGACCAGATGCATCCCTCTGCTGCACCCCTCCGCTTTGCCCGGACAGGGAGAAATCACCAGGACCACCACCAACATTAGCTCATCTCCTAGGAATTCTAAAGTCCCAGTTGCACTAGAAAATCAAAGCCACATGATCCTGTATTCAGAGACGTGGAAAACAAACCCATCCCGTCTTCTCTAGAAGATTCTTCTAGTCAGTAACTTAGATTCTTCCAGTCAGCATCATAGCCAAGACTCCTCACCTCAGGTGTGCAGGAGAGGCAGACCACATCCCCACCCACTGAAGACAGTGTCCGTCACAGGACGAGAACTGCACAGCACGCATCTTCAAGCAAAGTTCTGCTTAGAAAACATTTAAAAGATCAAGCAGATGGTATTTCTATTTGCAACTTTTTGAGAAAGCTCCATACAGCCTTCCATAGTGGCTGCACCATTTTACACTTTCACCAACAGTGAATAAGGGTTCCAGTTTCTCCACAACCTCGCCAGCATTTGTTGTTTGCTGCTCTGTTAAATTTTGCTATTCTGACTGGGGTGAGATGATATCTCATAGG
>NW_006399877.1:3711093-3724365 GCF_000299155.1 Elephantulus edwardii
AAAAACAAGGAAATCATTAAATATTATTCAAAATGGATGACCCTGGAAGACATTATGCTGAGTGAAATATCTCAGTCAAAAAAGAACAAATACTGCATAGTGCTGCTGTTGTAAAACTGGACTGACATAGAGGTTGAGGGGGAGAAAGATGAGATAAATTATGTATACTGCATTGAAACAGATGAGGGAAAGAACTGTTTAAAAGGTATACATGATTAGGTATTATTGTCATGACATGAGTCCAGAATGAAGGCTGCATAGTGGAGTAGACCTGGGGGGAGGGAGTGTATAACAATGAAAGAATTTTTCTTTTACTTTTCAAAGAGAAGAGTGAACTGGGGGGAGCAGGGAGAAAAGTGCAACAATGAATGAATGGAAATCCAAAATCTCTGTAAAATTTCACTGAAATTAATAATAATAAATTTTAAAAAGATCAAGCAGAGCAATGATGGACTCAAAGCACCATTTATGCTCTTTTGGAAACTATTAAAAATATTAAACCTATTAAAGTATGACATACAAATATGTATTTACTCTGAAGATTATTTTTTATTAACTTGGAAAAGTTGTATATGATTAATTAAAAAAAAAAAAACCAAACAAACAGAGCAAACTTCACAGCTAGTGGCACAGACAAGACCCACTGACTCAGCGAAGGGGCCCGGGGACGGGGGTGTCCGGGTGGGGGACCCCTGCAGATATATTAACTGCCCCAGGCCTGCCCTGCGATGAACTGAATCCACTTCCCCAGACTAAGCTTGTTGACTGCCAGGGAGAGCCCCTGGCCCCACACCCTGTCCCCAGCAGGGCGTGTCAGGAACGCTCCTCCACATTCCTCGACGGGTCCCACACCTGCGGACCTCTTTCTGCCAGCAGGTAAGGCCTGTGATTTCTGAGAGAAGTGACACTTGCTGTAACCTTAGTGTCCTGCTCCTGAGAAAATCCACCGCAGCGCTGTCTGCAGTAAGAGCTCAGGGCTTCAGTGTGACTGGACGGCGGCTTGGGTCCCCGGACCAGGTTGTCAGTGGAAACAGTGGATCTGACTGCATCTCAGAACAAAGGTCCAGAGGTTTGTCAACAGGGACTGGAGGCAAATTTTCCTGAATGTTCAACAAAGTAGCTGAGAGCATAGTGTCCTGAGAAGCTTTTGTCTTTTTAAAAACAGTGACATTAATAATCAACCACACTGCAAATGATAGTGGTGGTGTTGACACAACACAGTGAATGCAATTAATGTCCTGAATTTTATACTTGGTGGCTGTTATCACATAAAACTCACACCGTCAAGTGGATTCTGACTCACAGCGACCCTGCAGGATGGGGTAGAGGGTGTCCAGGCTGGGCGGGCTCCTCACGGGAGCAGATGGCCAGAGCTTTGCTTCTGCGAGGCATGGGCTTTGGTCAGCAGTCAGGTTTTGTTTGGGTATTATTATTATTATTATTATTAATTTTAATGAACATTTGCAGAGATTTTGGATTTCCATTCTTTCACTGTTGCACAGCAGACAGGTCTTTGACCAGCTAGCCGCCATGATTCCTCAGCTCTGTGGCATAATCATGTTTAATACAATGGAAAGTGACCTTGAGCAGAACCGAGCGGAACGCCGCCCCAGACTACACCGTCTCCACACTCATCGCTCTGCTTGATCCTCCGAGTTATCCATCTTGCCGGAGGTCTTCCTCTCTTGTGTTTTACCAAGTGTGATGTCCTGCTCCGGATGAATGAACCCCCTAGATAACTCGTTTACAATCCTCGAGACAGTCTCATCATCCCTGCTTCTGAGGAACATTCTGTTGGAACTTCTTCCAAAACAGACGTGTATTCTTGGGGCAGCCTGTGAGGTATTCAACATTCTTTATCAACATCACAATTCAAAGGCATCAGGTCTTCTGCTTTCTTTATTCAAATTTCCTCCCTCATATTTCACTTGCACACAAAGTGATTGAGAACACCAGCGTGCGGGCCAGGCACACCTGAGTCCTCAAAGTGACACCTTTGCGCTGGAACACGATCTATTCATTGACCTCATGAACAATTGTGTCTGTAACAACTCTTCCCTCTGCTGACTTCTTTCTCTTCCTGCACCTCTTTTAACACTTTAAAGAGATCCTTTGCAACAATCTTCCCTTCCAGTGCAATCTGTCTTATGATTTCCCCTGTTGCTGCTTCCATGGGTTTCAATTGTTAATCCATGTAAAATAAGGTTAAATGGCAATTTTTTCATTGTCTGTAGTTTACCACAGTGAAACAAAAGGAATGCCACCCAGCTGACAAATATTTCTACTTCTCTGGGGAATTTAATTTCATGGCAACAATCTTGATTCCTGACCAGTGGTTTTGGAAAGCCATAGGCACCCAGACTGTAAAAGAAAACCAAACACAGTTGTACCCAGCTTCTCAAAACCACACAAATTCCAGGCAACAATTTCTTGGGAACGTATAGAAAAAGAAGCCATAAATAATGCAACAAAGCCCAGGGAATGCGAGAAGTGTTACTGCCCCGCCACGAGTCCTGCAGAGTCCTACAGCCCCACAGCCACCCCGCTTCCCACAGGGTTTCACACAGGAACCCGTCAAGGGGCCATTCTTTTGTGGACACCACGATGGCTCTCCATCCCCGGACAAAGCAATTCCGTGCAGTTTTCACGGCCAAGTTGATCAAACAAAAATAGTAAAAGGAAGAAATCTAGTTAATCTATTAAAACATTGTCTCTTTTATTCCTTGCAAAGAAATTAGCCCAGCAACACTCAATTTTGCCTCCAGTTTGGTGAAATAGCCCTTCCAGTCTGCAGACAGTAATTCCTAGGTGTCTGGTTTCAAAGAGTGTGTTCCAGAGGATTAAGGCAGAGCAAGACCCTTGACTAAATAGCTTGCTGGCTGGCGGTGGTTCTGGCTAATAGACTTTGCGGGCTAACTTAACAGCTCCAGTCTCGCCCTGCCCCAAGCCCTATTCCTTGTTTCCTCTTTGACACACGAGGCTCAAACACAGCTGTGGTCATCTCAATGGCTTATCCCCAACTGTTTTGTTTTTGTTTTCGTGTTGGTTTGAACACTGGCTGCAAAGTGTTTTCTTAGCTCAGAAGGGAAAGGACGATGGGCATAATGTAATTTTGCACAATTGGGAGTCCACATTCAGAGGTGTCTTACTCCTTCTCTCCTCATCTCAGCCCGTTCTGAAATGCAGTCCCTGGGTCAAAGTGGCAAAACATCCCAGCTGCGGGGGCGTGCCTGAGGGCATCTCTAACCAAGGACAGGCTGACCTCAGACACCTCTGGGGTTAGCACCAAATCACGGCCAGAAAGCCAAGGATAAAGAAACACCAGGGCCACATGCCTTCACTCTTCTCTGCACCCAGCGCACGGAGAGGTTACGTTCACACAGCTGTAGACTACCGAGCATACAATAGTATCATGAAGAAGTTGGAATACGGTGCAAAAAGCCAAAACCATGATACAGGCCATGAAGTGGGCATGTGCTGTCGGGAAACAGTGCAGCTGGGCTTGCTTAGCCCGACATTGCCACAAACCTTCAATCTGTTTTTTAGAAAAAAAAAAAGTATCTGTGAAGCACAGTAACATGAAGCTAAACTGTACCACATTTGACTGTGTGGATCTAAAATGACGGCTAACATTGAGAAGAGTGGGAATCCCAGAACACCTACCTGTGCTCACGTGAAGCCTACACCTAGACCAAGAGGCTGTTGTGCAAACAGAGCAAGGGACTGCATGGCTTAAAATTAAGAAGAGAGTGTGTCAGAGCTGTATCCTCCCTTCCTATTCAATCTGTTTCTTGAGCAAATTATTCATAAAACTGGGCTTCATGATGAAGAAAATGGCATCAGAAGCAGAAGAAGTCGTCAATCACCTGCAGTATGCAGATTACACAATCTTGCTTACTGAAACTGAGGACAATTTGAAGCACTTTCCACAGAAAATCAATATGGATTGCATCTCAAGGTCAATAAAACAAAAATTCTTATCACTGGACTAAGAGGCAACATCAAGATACATGGAGAAAAGACTGAAACTGCCAAGTACCTCATCAACACCCTCGGTACCAGCAGTTAGGAGTGAGGTGATGTATGACACCGGGGAGGTCTGCAGTCAAGAACGTCTCCAAATTATTGAAGAGCAATGATGCCAGTTTGAGGACTAAGGTTCACCTGATTCAGGCCATGGTGGTTTCAGACACTTGCTGTGCATCTGAGAGCTGGGCAATGCATAAGAATGATAGAAGAAAAAGGACACCTTTGAGCTGTGGTGCTGGAGAAGAGCACGGGATAGCTCATGGAGGGCCAAAAGAACTAATGGATAAGTACTGGAGAAGGTGCAAGCAGACTGCTCCTTAGAGGCAAAGACGGCACAGCTTCGTCCTGCATACTTACGGCATGCTGTTAGAGAGGCTCCTCACTGGAGAGCGACATCGTGCTTGCGAAGATGGAGAGTTGGCAAATGTGAGGAAGACCCTCAAGGAGAAGGCTCTACACAGTAAACACGGCAATGGGCGGATGCATGTCAGGAATGATGAGGATGGCACAGGACAGGACAGAGTTCATGTCTGTTGTTCATGGGATACTATGGGTCACACTCAACTCGATGACACCTAACAATAACAACAGCTCTATCGTACCAACTGGGCTGATTATATGACAAAAAGGTATTTCCACTCAGTCTTAGAGTTAAAAGCTTAAACTGTGGAGTTGGTGGGACCTCGCTGTTACTGAATGTTCTGGGAGAGGGTCCTTCTCGTCTCTCGTGGTCCCTTCTTCCACAGCTCATAGATGCATCTTCACCAGTGTCCTTCCCCCAGTCTTTCCAAAGGTGGGATACAAGTCAGTCCATCACAGGCACTTTGGAGTCCATGTGGACCCCACTAAGGAGTTCCTTCGAGGGAAGACAGCACCTAAGAACAAGAACTCCACAGAGAAAGTCTCGTTCCCTTCTCGGACCTGAGGGTCCCCTCTGTGACTGGGGGACAGTCAGCAGGCCCAGGAGCAGAGTGGCCGCGTGACTAAGGCCCCAGCTGCTCCCGTCCAGGCCTTTTTCAAGCCCTAGAGGCTGTGTGGAGACCAGGCAGCGTCCTTTCTCATGCAGCGGGGGTTCAGGGGTGACCAGTGGAACAAGGCTCTGTTCATGTCTGGGTCATGAGACAGGGTCACAGCGCCTGTAAATCACTCCACTTCCCCAGGGCTCTGGGTGCCTGAGTGAAATGGTCATTGCCATTCCAGGGCCCTAGTGTGGGGAGCCCCTTCCAGGGCCTCCGATGGTCAGGCCTGCAGGCCACCCCCTCCTTACCTGAGGACCCTGCCCAGGTGAACCTTGAAGATGGCCCCCCACTGCCTGGAGCTGCTACCAAGAGCTGGGGTGTGCCTGAGTCCTGCTTTGTCTTGTTCTGTTCCTATCCCTGCATGTGGGAATGTTTAGGTCCACCTTGAAGAGGCCCCCTGACTGTCTGGTGGTGCTGCCTGGGGGAGCTGGGATGTCCCTGGGTCCCGCTTTGCCCTGCTCTGTCCCCAGGCCCTGGCCTGGCGCTGCCTGGGGGAGTTGGGGTGTGTCTGGGCCCCTCTTTGCCCTGCTCTGTCCCCATGTCCTGGTCTGGTGCTGCCTGGGGGAGTTGGGGTGTGTCTGGGCCCCTCTTTGCCCTGCTCTGTCTCTATCCCCTGCATGTAGGAAAACGTGACTGCGGTTTTGTTGGTTATCGCATCTGCCAGAGAAACATGTTTTGCTTCTAAGCAAAAAAAGATGTCAAGTTTCTATAAACTTGGCAAGCAGTTGGGGGCTGCCGGGAACCAGGGCCTTCCAGAGCATCTTGTCAAAGGGGCTGCAGGAGGAGGAGCAGGGAGAGGGGACAGCCACCGCCTTTGACCCTTATTTGCTGTGTTAGAGAGGAACCCTGCTCACCCATGCTTGCTTTGCGCCCGTTGCTGCAGTCTCTGCCAGAACATCTCTCCCTGAGGGTCGATTTTCCATAAGGATTTACAGGCGGACGGAGGGTCGCCACGAGTCAGAACAAGCCTGGTCACGGGGGCCTGGCGTTTCTGGTTTCCACTTTAGCAAGCCTGCTGTCCCTCCCCAGCAACCAGCCGCTCCTGGGAACATGCTCTACACACGTGGCACGCAGTCGCACCGTCCCTGCCTCGGAAGAGAATTCTGACTGCACTTTATTTTATTTTTAAAACTTGATTTGAATGAAAGTTTAGAAACTTAGTTTCCATTCACTGATAGAAATTTTGTTTTTTAACATTGATTACAATTGATTAAGCGATCACAACATCTAGCCAAACTCTTCCCCTCCACTAACCTCATCTATTTATTAATTTTTGTTCCCCTCCTACTGTTGTTTTTGTTTCATTCAAATTTGCTAAACTGAGCTTGCCTTACTTTAAACATAAGAAATAGACACATACCACAGAGATAAAAA
This sequence comes from Elephantulus edwardii, assembly GCF_000299155.1. NCBI lineage: Eukaryota > Metazoa > Chordata > Mammalia > Macroscelidea > Macroscelididae > Elephantulus > Elephantulus edwardii. The sequence continues at coordinate 3,717,516 of NW_006399877.1, forward strand.
GCACGTGTGAGGGTTCCAGAAACTGGGTGTGAACCCTCCCGAAGGCACATTAACACATATTAGCTATCAGAGAACACGGTCGGGGAGAATTTGAATATCAGATTTCATTTGAACAGATGTTAAAATCAATGGAATAATATTTGTTCTGGCAGCATTGTCTGGAATAAACAGAGCGACTGATAAAAATTAAACAGAACCAGGGCGGGTGACAAGGGAAGGGATCTCAAGGAACGAAAACCTGAGAAGGTCTTTCTGAGACCCACCTGAGTGAGAAGTGCAAACCTTTCATGATTGTCAGTGAGTGATAGGAAGAGTGAAAAGGAACAGGAGCATTTCTCCACGCCGGGAAGCCTCCGAGAGAACCTCGTGTTGCTGCCCTGTGAGTGCGCAGGGCCCTGGCCTGGCCTTTCAGTCTCCTGTGAGCTCACGAAGGGGGAGCCAGGAGCTGCTCAACCACGATAAGTCCCCCCACCCCCTGAGACCACCAGTTCTTTGCTTCCTCAGTGGCACAATGATTAAGTCCTTGACTACTAGCTGAAAGGTTGGTGGTTCAAAGTCAGGGGCAAGCCTGGTGGTCTGCTCCTGAAAGATCATGGCACTGGAACCCCGATGGAACATCGTCCTGCTTGGCACGTGTGAGCCAGGGTCAGTATGACAGCATCTGCCAACAATGACAGAGCCCTGTGGGGTATCTCGAGGGTTTGATCCAAGGGCTGTGTCTCAAGCACTCAGTTACCACCTTCCTGTGGACTTGGGATGGTGAGTGGCACATGCAGGTTGTGGTTGTTGTTGGACACAGTTCCAGCTCACAGAGGGCTTGGGGGCAGGGAGAACGGACCCCCAGCCAGCCTGCCCTGCCCTGTCCTCCCAGCCACCGCTGTGCTGAGGCCCACGTGGAGGCCACTGTGTCATCTGTCGCACTGAGGTTTGGCGGGTGCTTAGATCTGCTGACCCTCCACTTCATCACGTGTAAGGTCCTTCTCCAGGGCCTGGCCTTTCTCGCTCATACGTCCACAGTATGGGGGCCACATTGCACCATCTTTGCTCCAAAGAAGCTCTGTGGTTACACTTCCTCCAGGATGGATAGTTCTGTGGGCAGCTTGTAATAGATTCAATGCTTTCACCAACACCACAATCAGAAAGCTTCATTCCTCTTAAAAACTCAAAACTCATTGTTAAGAAAGCTGACCCTTTATTGAGTTTCCAAGGGTACAAATAGCACGGCAAGAGGTTACTCGCCTTTCTCCCACACTTCCTGTTAGGTCTTATTTATTTTCCAGTTTTTACAATCATATGAAGTGATTAAAAATACCCAGGTTTGGATTAGACACACTATAGCCTTCAAAGTGACATCTTTGCAAGTGACACATTGAAGAAAGAGGAATAAATGTCATATTTCGTGTCCAGGTGTAGTTTGTTCATCTTGGAAGAAAGAGCCTACTCCTGTGAAGATCTGAGCCAAAAAAGCCCTGTGTGGTTCAGATGTTCTCTGCAGCACATGGAGCTGCTGTGAGGAGGTCTTTACTTAACAGTCAAGTGGCTTTTTTTGTTTTTGTTTGATGAGGAGGTAATTCTAGGATCTAGTGGTCAGAGATGGAGCACTGGTGGCCTAGTGGTTAAGTGCTGGGCTGCAATCCCAGAGATATACAGTTCAAGTCCACCAGCTGCTGCATGGGAGAAGGATGGGCAGTCTCCTCCCATGTGATTTACTGCCTCTGAAAACCCGCTGGAGGTCAGTGTGGGTGTGTTCTGACTTAACAGCACACAGCAGCAACAACAGTGGTCAGAGGGTCAGCGAAAACAAAGGAGGTGCTCCTTGAGACGGACTGACACAATGACTGGAACAGAGAAGTCAGGCAGGCCCGTGATCACAGATGTGGTACAGGACACAGCAGCGTTCTGTCCTGTTACACATCAGCCACGATCCGTCAGAACCAGCTCCCCTGGAACTAGCAATCATTATCAGAAAGGAGGACAGGTCAGGATGAAAGCTCCCCACCCAGGTTTTCCATGAATGAGTAACTCTTAATATCTGCATGACACAAAGCTCAGGCAGAGGGAAGGTCCTCGGGCACAAGAGAGTGACCACCGTGGACAGCCTCGCTCTTCTATGAGCGAAGAGAAGCAGGGCATCTTCTCCCTGTGCCTGAAAGTCTTTGTGAAAGAACGGAAAGCAGTAAACATTTATCAGGAAGACCAAAGAAGAAATGGTGTCTAACTTGGGAGGGACTGGAGAGCATTCTGCTGAGTGAACTAACTCAGTCTCACAAGGACAAATACTGTATAAAAAAGGAGCATGAGGAGCCAGGGGGCGGGGAGGAGGGGGGAAGCAGAGGGGTGAGGACGTGCGGGGGCAGCGATCAATCATGGGGTGGTACAATCTGATGGGTGGGAGGGTGAGGGTGTGAAAAACAATGTATTTGAATTTTGTAAATAAACTAATATATTCAACTAGTATTGTAAACTAATATGAAAATACAAAATAGAATGTTTATGAATGCAGGAAACACAATGTAAAAGAAAGATTTTTTAAAGCAATGTATAGGAACGAAACATAAAATAAAGATATTATTCTATGAAAATCAATAACATTTTTTTAAAAGAAAAAAGAATTGGTGCCCCTGAACTGTGGTTTTGGTAAAAAGGACTGAGTGTCTCGAGGACTGCCAGAGGATCAAATAGATTTGTTCTAAAGAGCGACCAGAGCGCTCCATAGAGGCACGGCAGTGACGCTCCGTCTCACACGCTTGGGCAGGTTGTGAGGAAGAGTCGGCCTTTGAGAAGAACATCATGCCGGGGAAAGTGAAGGGTCCGCGAGGTGCGGACGACCCTGGACAAGGAGGACTGGCAGTGCTGCTCATGGACCCAGCACAGCAGAGACGTGAGGACGGTGCAGGCGGCCGGGGTTTCCCTGGGTTGCACACAGGGTCACTATGAGTCAGAGGCGAGTCGATGGCACCTGACAGCAACACAAATGGACAAAGGTTCTGTGTCAATGGGAAATCCTGACTGGGTGGAAGTCCTTTCGTCTGGGGGGCCTGAGGGTGAGAGACAGTGGGGCTCACTAAAGTGGAATCCAGGTGGGTGCACATCCCTAGTTCAAAGCCGACTGCGAGATGAGATGGATTGACTCAGTTACTGGGGTAATGGGAGTGGGTGTGTCAGAGACAGTGACATTAGCTCAGGATAGAGCAGGGCTCAGAGCTATTGTACATAGAGTCACTATGAGTCGTAGTCAATTCAATGGCACACAACAACAACAACATATAATAGCATGGGAGAGGCTGGATAACATGCTGCTCAGTCTCCTAAGGACAAATACTGTACAAGATAATTACTGTAAAAATAGGAGAATAACTAGTAAGATGTGCACAAAAGTCCAAAGGGGAAAGGTGAGAGAGACAGGGAGGGGGGAATCTCAAGGCCGCAGAGTTTGGTGGATAAAGCAAGGAGGTGAAGGACTTAGGAAAGATCCAGGGGGGACCTGGAAAGGTGGGGTAATGGTGGGCATGGATCACTGGGGATTAGTTCTATAAAACACAATGAATGAGAACGTGAAACACAGTGTGAGTGAAGGAATGTATGAAGCACAATCTATACAAACGAAACACAATGTGTACGACTTGTACGTAAACCAAGATGAAATAAAATCTAAAAAAAAAAATGATAGAAGGAATACACAGGTCACTCACTATATATTTAAAAAAATCGTCAACACTGAATCATGACTTAGTGTGTAATCAAGAATGAATAGCAATGAAGGAAGAAATTCAAGCTGTGTTGAAGTGACTGATAAAAAATAAGGCTCTGAAAAGTGATAGAATACCAATTGAAGTGCTTCAAAAACCAGACGCAACAGTTACTCGGACGTGCTCACCAGCCTGTGCGAAGAATCTGGAAAACAGCTGACTACAAGAGATGCATAGCTTGCCCATTTCCCTCCCCCCCCCAAAAGGAGCTATTATCAAATATGAAAATTCTCAGATAACATCTTGTATAAGTAAAATCTTATTTGAACATTATTCAAAAAATGCTGAAACAGATCATCAACAGGGAACTGCCCTAATTCAGCCTAGATTCAGAAGAGGCTACGGCGCAAGGGGCATCACTGCTGATGTGATGTGGATCTTGACTGAAAGAGAATCCCAGGATAAAGCTTAATTTGTATTATTGATTATATAAAGGCACTTAACCATGAAAAGCTCCCCCCCAAAATAAAACAAAACACTATACCTTCCTGAAGGGTCCGTGTAAGCCCCATGTCACAGTGGCCCAACACTGCTGGAAATGGGTTATTGCCTATAAAATTGGCAAAAGACTTCAAAGGACAGAAACATCCGGTGTTTGAAATCCTTTCTTAAAGGGACAGCTTGTTCTCCAAGCGCACCCCCACCCCATGCCCTTCTCCATCTCTGAGGCCAATAAATGAAGTATTATCTTTGTCTCAAAGTTCTCTGCTTACTTATGGTTAGAGCCAGACCGATGTTTAAACTAACATAAATGATTCTTTTAAACAATTATTTCAAGAACCCTCAGGTCATCAGGCCCCCTCAGAATCACAGACAGCGAGCACAAAGGCGACGGACGTGGCCCCAGGGTCACACCGCGCAGCTGTCCCAGCAGCTCCTGGTTTACTCTCTCGCACGTTATGGTCACATTACAGACCACTGTCCTCTCCCACCAAGAAGCTGCCATGTTCACAGGATTCCGCTGGATTACAGGAAGCACATGCAAAAACAATTATCTCCACATCCTAAATACTTAAATAAATGACTGTCCATCAACACACTGGGAGCCATTACAATATGGCTGTTAAAATCCATGTTTTCAGGGAATTTGTAATATTGGAAAATACTCGCCATTTACGAGGCAGCAAGCAAGAGAGGTGCCATGGATTAAGCATTAGGCGGATTAACAAATGATGGACGCATCAACCCCACCAGACTCTCCTTAAGAGAAGGGCAGTGTTTGCCTCTGTAAAGATCTCCAGCCTTGGCAAGGCTGTGGAACATTCTGATCTGCCCTCCAGGGTCATTGTGAGTGGACAGCAGTGGGTGTAAGCAGCTTGTGGATTGCAGGCCGGCGGAGCCTCTAGTTCTATTTCATTCAGTTACCATCTCTCAGACTCTGGGATTGGGTACAGGCAAACCTGGACAGACCTGATCCCAGTTACAGCCCCTTTGTGAGGCCATGCCCATTTTGGAGGTAAGACTGAGACCGGAGGTCCCAGTGGTCCATTTGCTGGTACTCTTTGTACAACCACCTGCCAGATCCAAGCCAGAGCACCAGCTGTCCATTCTCGGGGTGTGGCAGCCAGGCCAGCAGTCAGCTGTGCAGAGCCTGGCCTCACCGCAAACCTTCTAAACCAGAACTTGAGCTTCAGCAGAGCCAAGATGGCCTTAGCCATGCTCCAGCGGAGAAGCTGCTGCTCAAAACCACTTAAGGACAATGAAACCTGGATGAAGACACATCAAACGCTGTTGCTATCGGGGGCCGTTGACTCAGTTTCCCCTCAGAGAGAAGCCGGGTTCAATAGAAGAAGTCTCTGCGTGGCCCCCTGCCAGCTTCACAGTCTCTGCTGCACTTGGGCCCGTGGTTGCGGCCACTGTGTCAGTTCCCCTCCTCCCCGAGGGGCTCCCTCTTCTCTGCTGACTCTCTGCTCTACCAAGCGTGATGTCCATCTCCAGAGACTGAGCCCTGTGGGTCACGCGTCCAAAGTCCGTCCAAGTCTCACCGCGCTTCCTTCAAAGGAGCACCCTGGCTGCATTCGTCCAAGATGGGGCCGTCTGCTCTCACGGCAGCCCAGGGTTTGTTAATCATTCTCCCCCGACACAATTCCAAGGCACCAATGTGTCTCCAGCCTCCCTTACCGTCAGCTCTGCATGCCCGGGAGGAGATGGAAACAAACTCCACCAGGATGGGCCGTCTCAAAGATGCTGGCGATAGTTCCGGTGACTCCAGCCTTCTTGTTTCGGCTCTCACAGCCTTTCCCGACGTCTCCAGTGAGCACACACTTCATCGACGACAGGGGGAAGACAGCAGGGATTCTCCAGCCCCAGCAGTGCTTCATTCTCACTTCATATGCTGCAAAATGTGAGTTAGGGTCACCTGTCTGTGTATCCCACCGCCAGTCAGGAGGTATCACCCTCAGGGAGCACTCTGACCAGGAAAGGGTAGATCTGAAGGAGGACAGTGCCATCCAGCCGTGTCCTCCAGAAGGAAGACTGTCCTGCTGACCACAGAGAGGTCCATGCTCATCTCCCAAGGCCAGCTTCATGCCTTTGCCGCGGGGCCAGGGAACTGGCCAGTAATTGAACTGGAGAGTGGAGGGCGGCGTGCAGCTTCCTCAAAGAAGGCTCTGGATTCTTTGGAGATGACAGCATCACCATGATGACATCATCGTCTCAGGAGGCCTGGAGGCCATCTGCAGTGGACACCTGCGCTCACGTGCCTCCTCGCCTCCCGGGTGGCCCCTCTTTGCCTTCCACTGAGAAAACAAACAAAGCTGTCATGGGGAGCTGCGTGGTGCTTTTCATCCGCAGTCGTTTCCAAACTGTCCCAGCAGCCACCTGCCTGTGGGGAACTGAGCCCCACAGGTTTCAGCGGTTGGCTTTTCATAAGCTCACCAGACCTTTCTTCCTGGATGTTTCTGGGTGGATTGGAACCTCTGATCTTTCAGTTACTGGTCAAATACTTCACCATTAGTGCTGTGCAAGGGTTCCGAGAGAGGAAGATGGTGTGACTGGGCAGCTTCATAAACAGCTGAGCTGGAAAGAAGGGATGAGCAGACACTTGGTGTCCCAGAGCCACATCAGGGCCCGCAGGACAGCACAGGGCCTGCCGGGATCTC
>NW_006399877.1:3724465-3801142 GCF_000299155.1 Elephantulus edwardii
TCTCCTCCAGGCTGGTCGGCGTGGCCAGCTCAGGACAGAGGCGAGGGCAGTGCTGGGACAGCACAGGGCCTGCCGGGATCTCCTCCAGGCTGGTCAGCGTGGCCAGCTCAGGACAAAGGCGAGGGCAGTGCTGGGAAGTATCAGATGATCCTCAAGAACTGGGTGCAAAGTCAGAGCTGGCTAGCCCAGCAGCAGGGGGCTTCAAGGTGGGATTTACTGAGGGAGCTCAGGGTCCCCACACAGGGCCTTTCCCTGTGTGACCACAACCCTGCAGGCTTCTCATTATAGTGGAGGCCTCAGAGGCCAGGGGCTGAGGACTGTAGAGCCTCAGGTCTCAGCCTGAGGCCCCTGATCTAAGGTGACACCATGTCCCGTGACACTACGTGTAATGGGTTTCTTCACTTCTTTGTAGGACAGAAGTATGAGAGGTTCTGAGAGTGAGGTTGGATTTCCATCATGAGGATGGATACCCACACCCTCTGGCCTACCTGTCTTGTGAGGGGACCAGTCACCTTAGGGCAGCTCCCATTGTGGGACCCCCACATGTCTCTTAGCAGAACTCCAGAGGGTTTTCAATGGCTGGTCTTTCAGAGGAAGTTTGCCAGGCCTTTCTTCCATGGTGCAACTGGGTAGACTGAACTGCCAACCTCTCAGGTAGAAGTCGAACCTGCTGTTGACCATCCCTGTCACCCAGGATTCCCAAGAAATCAGCCCCTAAACACGTGGTTGAAGGGGAACATCCAGGCTGGCCCATGGGCTCCCTCCCACGGTCCTGAAGGCCTGGTCTCTAAGACCAGCCTTTTCTCCTTGGTGACCAGGGATCAAAGTCAGTGCTTCTTTACACCTTGTTCCAGAACTTTCTATATTCCACACAGGAGTCAGCATAGAGCTGAATACAACTAAAACATTATGTGTGGATTGGAGGACCCACTGAAACAATGTTATCCCTGTTGTTGGTATGTGCGGTTGAGTCACTTGCGACTCATAGCGACCCTATGTACAAGAGCCCTAAACCCTGCTCTGTCCTGTGCCAACCTCACTGTCTTCCACACACTCACTCCCACAACCCCAATCACAGAATCGATCCATCTCATCGAGGGTCTTCCTCTCCTGTGCCCTCCACCCTCCCAAGCATGATGTCCTTCTCCAAGGACCGGTTCCTCCTTGCAACATGCCCAAAGTGTCAAAGCTTTAGAATCCTTGACTCCAGGGAACATTCTGGCTTCACCTTCTCCAGGACAAACCTGTTTGTTCTCCTAGCAGTCCATGGTATAGTCAACACTCTTCTCCAGCACCACAGCTCAAAGGCATCAATTCTCTTTCTATCCTCCCCCATCACTGTCCAACTCTCCAATGCATAGCACATACTTGCGAAGACTATGTTATCCCTACACGTAGAATTATTGGAGAATCACTGGGTTCAATCAGTTATGAAAAGAATCACTATTGAGATCTTTGCTATTTCATGCCTACGGTGATTTTTGTCTTTACTCTCTAAGATAACGTTACATCATTCTTCCTTATTTTAGTGTGGGTTGGTTTGGTTTTCTGCCAAGAGGAAGTATTTCACTCAAGCTATTTAATGTTCTTATCATATAATTTTGGTATTATCCCTTGTTTTAATATTTTATTTTCCCCTTGAGAATTCAAATGTCTGGTTTCTTCTGAGTTACTGAAATAATTACTTCAATAATTTACTCCTTAATCAAACATAACATTTTCATTCTGTCACAGCATTTTTAACCTCCATACATTTTATTTCTAAGATTAAAATCAAACTGCCCCTGAGCGGGCACCAACTCACAGGGACCCTCTATATGGTGTCTGAGGCTGAATCACAGGCGAGGAGACCCCTCTCCCCTGTCTTCCTCCCTTGGTGCAGCGGGTGGGTTTCAATCAGCCTTCAGGTTCTCAATGCAATACTCTACCAACTACACCAAGACTTGCTTTCGTGTGTCCACCAGCATGAGCAAAGATGAAGACCTACTTGCTGCTGTTTGCTTAGTTTCCATTTCCATATCCTTACTCACCAGGGAAAGCAATGCCTTTGTTAGAATTTCCCAAATAGCCACATCAGACAACTTAGCTAATTGCTGGACCTGCCACCTTCCCCTGGATCTTTACAAGCTACTTGGGATCCCTTTCCTTTCCCAAAGCCGCCAGTAACTTAACCTTTAAACACGCTGTGCCGGTGTGTCCTGTGTCAGCATAACCATGGTTCATTTCACTGAATGGACTATTTTAGCCTTAATTCTTTTCTGCTTTGTAAAGTGGCCAAAATACTTGAAAAGGAATGTAAAAATCAGCTAGCCCATCCTGACAATAAACCTTCTAAGTAAAGATGGTAAAGATGCGTCAGAAACCTCACATGGACAGAGAAAGCAGGGTCAAGCTGCCTAACTGGAAGGTGAGTGGTTCAAGTTCATCAGCCTTCCTCAGGAGAAAGATGGACCAGTCTGCCTTTTAATGCTTGGCGGCCTCGGAGACCCTCGGAGGCTGTCCTGCTCTGTCTCACAGGGTCACTAGGGGTTGCACCTGACTCAAGGCCAACAGGGCCTGCGAAGTAAAAATAAGCATCCCGAAAGGTAAATAAGTCTTCATTTAAAACAAACAAAAAGCCCCAGACGTGCTGCGTAGAGTAAGCGGCCGTGTAAACATGAAAGCACTGCGTGTTCGGGTCAGTACGCAGAGCAGCCTCGTCGCCCGGCGGCTGGCCCGGCAGGCATTTCTCTGACTCTCGCTCATGTGCTCGTCTTTATAATACGCCTTCAAGGTCACCAGCACTTCGTTCCACACACAGACTTGAGCTTGAGGAGTCAGTTGGGATCTCACCTGGAGGAGAATGTGGGCTCTTAGGTGTCCAGATTTGAGTTTGCGGGTGTGACCTGTACTGATGGACCTCAGTCCTCACGCGTGGAGCCACCAACACACATGGGCCTTGATGTCACAGCTCGGCCACAAGGACTCAAAGCTCTGGGTGTGCATCTTGGGCCATGGGTCACACAGATGGAATTCCTCTGTTTCCTTACACGTGAGCCTACAGGTAGACCCCACTTTACAGCCCTCCAGAGTTTCACTGACAACCCAACGGCAGGCAGGTGGACTCCTCCAACCACGCTGCAGGAGAAAGAGGGAGAGTCTATTCCTGTGTGGTTTACAAGCTCTGAAAACCCCGGAGGGGCAGCCACAAGCTGGTGCCAACTCCAGGGCAATGAGTTCGAGTTTTTGACAGACATTGCATTTTTGGCAAAGTGACATTTTATAGCAGTCTGCATCGAGCGAGTCCACTGGTGTCATTTTTCCAACAGTCTGTGCTTGTTTTGTGTCTCTGTGCCATGTTTTGGTCATTTTTGGATGATTTTAAACTTTTCCCTCTTGTTATTGGAGAGGAAGACCCTGGATGAGAGGGATTGACACAGAGACTGTGGCAATGGGGGCAGGTGTGTCTGTGAGAGTGAGTGACTGTGGTAATGGGGGCGGGTGTGTCTGTGAGAGTGACTGTGGCAATGGGAGTAGGTGTGTCAGGGACGGTGAGTGACTGTGGCAAAGGGGGCAGGTGTGTCAGGGATGGTGAGCGACTGTGGCAATGGGAGCAGGTGTGTCCGTGAGAGTGAGTGACTGTGACAATGGGGGTAGGTGTGTCAGGGACGGTGAGACTTGCTCAGGGCAGGGTTCGGAGCTATTGCTCATAGGTTGTTCTGAGTCTCAGTCCACCTCATGATACGTATAACAATAGGCCACCACAATCCCACTTCCATTGAGTTCACCTGCCTGCGGTGACCCTGCACTGGGTTTCTGAGGTCATAAATCTCTCCTGGAGAAGATTGCCCATTTTCTTCCTGCAGAGCGGCTGGCTGCTGGATTCAAACCCCTGATCTTTCCATTAACAGCCAGTACACAGCAGGCCCAGGAGTGCCTTTCACAGACCACAGCACAGCAGCAGCACAGCCTCCAGAGCTCCTGCAGCCCGGTCCCTGAGCGCACAGCTCATCTAAACGTGGCGCTTCGCTGCCCGCTCGAGCCCACCATTGGCTCCTCGGGAGAGACAGACGGGCAGCGTCCTCGCAGGCAGAACACAGCCGAGCGTGCATGTGACTTTTCTATCCATGGAGAAACCAACATGTTCACGTCCCTCACTTTATTGTGGTCTTTTAAACCTCTCCGAGCTGTGTCTGTCCAATCATCGCAACCACAACAGCATGTCTGTGTTATCAAAGCAGACTCAGCCTGGTGTTTACCTGCAGGACTAAACTTGACCAGCTTCTCTTCGAAAACGGCTTTGTCTTGAGCTCGGCAGGTTCTCAGCCCCTCCCCGCCCTCACGCGCCCATCTGGATCCTGCTTATCAGGTTTGCCTGTAGTGATCTTCAGAGGCCATTTCTGGGGTGAGGTTTATTTGCTCTTTAAGCGACAGACACACTGAGAGCCCCTTCCCAGGGCCTCGCTGGTGTGGTGGCGACTTGGCCAGGGTGTGGGGCTCAGATTTGAGATATGACTTTGGAGACCAAACCCACCAGGACCAGGAGTGCTTTGGGGAGGGGGCCTGAACAAAGCTGTTTGTGAAGTTGCACTGGTTACAGGGGCCCTGCCCAGAGCTCAGGTTACACTCAAAAAAATCCAAAAGTGAGGAATTTAGTGGGACAATAAAACAGTGACAGAGTGCTGGGAATGGGCTGGCACCTGTCAGAGAGCCAGAGGCAGCCAAGCTGACACACCGCCTCCACCCTCCTAGGGAGCTTTACGGACCAATATTAACCATCTCCCACTTCCCCACCCAGCACCACCACCGAGGACTCTAGGCCCACCCTCCAGCTTCTCTTGACCAATTGCCTTTGAGTTGATTCTTTCCCATTTGAGGCAGCCCATCTCACCACTGGGTCAATTGGCAGCACCATGACGGATGGAGGAGTGACTCAGGTTGTTAACAATTACAGCCTTCTCGACTAGATAATCAACAATCCACCACAATTCTTCACAAGCTTGCCACCAGCAGTGAGGAAATCAAAAGATTAATTGCACCAGGAAAATCTGTTGTCAGGGACCTCTCCAGAGTACTAAAGAGCAACAATGTCAGTGTAGAGACTAAGGTGCACTTGATCCAGGTTGCAATGACTTGCTATGCATCAGAGAGCTGGACAATGACTAAGGATGACAGTAAAAGGAAGAATCAATGCGTTGAAGTCGTGGTGCTGAAGAAGAGTCTTGAACATACCATAGACAGCCAAGAAAACAAATAGGTCTATCTTAGAGAGGGTAAAACCAAATTTCTCCTTGAAGGCTAGGATTTTGAAGCTCTGTCTCACATACTTTGGGCATGTGGCCAGGAGGGACCAATTCATGGAGAAGGACACCACGCTCAAAGGGGTGGAGGGACGGCACAGGAGAGGAAGACCCTCGATGAGATGGATTGGCACAGTAACTGGGGTAATGGGGTTGGTAAGACTGCCTCAGGACAGGGCGGGCTGTAAAGCTGCTGTACATTGGGTTGCTATGGGTCACAGGCAGCTCGATAGCACATAACAACAACATGTATGTCAGAATGCAGCTGTGTTCCATCGGTTTTTATGTCTGATTTGGAGAGTGATTATCCAGGACGTCCCTCGAAGGCTCCTCTGAAGAGGCTCGATCTTTCTACCCCTCTGCTGGAAGTCAGTGCCTTAAACTCTTGCACCACTCATCTTCTTCCCACTGCCGTTCACTCAGCTGTGCCCCTGGAACAGCAAAAACCAAGTTCTAGATTGTGGTAGGATGGTGTGCAGGCTTCCCTGGCCTCTGAGGTGCAGGGGCACAGGGGCCGAGGGAGAAAGGTAGATCCGTGGAGTGGATCCCCAGGGTCCCGAATCTGCTGCCTCAGCTCAGAGAAGTTAAATTGAAGGCGTATGTGGTTAGAGAAACAACCTCTCCAGCCCTATCAAAGTGCGGCCTGCTGTCATCACGCTCTGGAGGTGAACGCCACACATGGAAGCCACATGTGGTCGGCAGGTCCATTTTATTCTCTGTCCATGACAGCACAGCAAGCACGTCCTGCTCCTGGGGCTGGAGGGAGGCCAGCGAACACACAGCCACACGCACTTCCTCCACAGAGGCAGGGGGCACGCCCACGCCCGCCCCCCACTCTCCCAGCCGAGAGGCACCAGGCTGCGCCTGCGAGGTCCTTCCTGGGGTCGGCTCACTGGCTCACCGTGTCTGGAACGATGAGAGCTTCGGTTTTCAATGGCGGTTTGATGTGAAAATGTGAGTGAGGTCCAAACCACTGTTGGCAGGTGCCATCAGGTCAGGTCGGCTCTTAGAGAGCCCTTGTGGGGTCCTGCACCCTCTGGAGCCGCAGCTGTGCTCCAGGTTGCCACTGCGGCCACAGGGCAACCCATCTCCCCGAGGGTCTCCATGCCTGCTAACTGTGGTGAGATGCCTTCAAAGATGCCGGGATACAACAAAACCGTCACCTCTCATTCCATCCGCACACCCACCACTATGCTCCAAGCCATCGCTGCAATCACTGTGCCCTCCATCTCACTGAGCGCTTCCTGGTTTTGCCCAACTCTCCACTTTTCCAAGGACAGTGTCCCTCTTCAGGGACCAGCCCTCCTGATAGCATGCTCAAAATATGTGAAACAAAATCTCTCCGCCTCTGTCTCCAGGGAGCACTCCGCCTGCCCTGCAGCCGGGACGGATTTGTTGGTTCCCCTGGCAGTCTCTGCGAGATCCAATATTCTTCATCAGGACCACAGTCCAGGATATCAGCTTTTCTTCTGTCTTCACTAACGGAAACCTCCTATTATACCAGAGGAGCCCTCGGGACGCAAAGGGAAGCGTCCAGCTGCTAACCAACATTCTGTTATTAGGCTACAATCATTTTTCAAGAACAAGGATCCTTAAACTTACAAAATCATTTTTGAGACAATTAAGTCACCAAAGCCTTTTATTGTGGTTGTTATATACTTTCGGGTCGACCACAATCCCATGAACAATAGTTCTGAACCCTGCGCTATCCTGAGCCAGCCTCACCATCTCTGACACTCCTGACGCCACTGCCACAATCAGTGTCGATGCATCTCGCCCAGGCTCTTCCTCTCCTGCACTGACCCTCTACCCTTCCAAGAGTGAAGTCCTTCTCCCAGGACTGGTCCCTCCTGGCAACAGGCCCAAAGTATGTGAGACAGAGCCTCAAAAAGTCTTGCTTCCAAGGAGCAAAGTGCTTTCACCCTCTCCAGGACAGTCCTGTTTGTTCTCCTGACCATCCATGGTATGTTGATTACTCTTCTGTAACACCACAACTCCAAAGCATCAATTCTCTTCATAGCCTCCTTAGTCCTTGTCTGGCTCTGTAATGGAGAGCAAGCAATCGAGAAGACCATGGCCTGGATCACGTGCTCTTCAGTCTCTAGCCTGACACCACTGAAAGAATTTATAAGTAACTTTTGTGACAATGTAATTTTTACTGCCCAGCAAACAAAATTAGAAAAATTGATGGTAGATACTTTCACCTAATCAGGATGAACTGCTGATGTCTAACTGTCCTTCGTCAAAGTGAGTATGACGAAGGACAGGCCAGTGTCATGTTCTGTTGGGCATGGTGACACTACGGGGCAGGACCGAGGTGAAGGCATCTAACAACAACACAACGTATGCCTCAACACACTCCACCCCAGAAAAGACCCTCATGCTAAACTCATCTTGAAAAATAATTATTTGAAACAAAATGCCTCGGCTCAATCACTCCTGCCATCCAGTCCACCCTGCTGGACAGAACAGAACTGCCACTGGATCTCCGGGGCTGTATCTCCTGTCGAAAGAGATTATCTCATCTTCCTCCCGCAGAGCTGTCGGTGGACCTGAAGCCCCAACCTTTTGGTTTGCTGCTGCTTTATCCACACCACCACTCAGTCCAGGAGTTTGTTACATGGAGATATAACAAATCTTCCCCCTCCTCCTCCCATCATGCAGGCAGCCTTGGAAGGCACCCTGTGGTTCCGGTTATTCCAGGACCTTTATCACAATGTCAAATCACCTACTCGCACATCTGTTCCTAGCCCCACTGCCCACTGCTGTGTGCCCTTCATCCCGTGCAGATGGTGAGAGCCACGGAGCAGGCACCCTTCAACCACCTACTCTAGCCCTGAACCCCAGGACTCATTTTAGCTCAGTTCCATTGTCTTCAGAGTCCTGACGGGCCTTTGATGCACCCAGTTGCTATCCAAAAGGTGAAAGGTTTGAGCACATCAGTCGCCCCACAGGACAATGAGGACAGCCTTGGAACTCTGCTGTTCTACCCTGTCCCATGGGGTCACTAAGGCTGGAGTCCACTCCTGGAAAACACTCAGCTTTGCTCTTTGTCTGAGTTTATATCATCTTTAAGGTCCCTGGATGGTGAGAACAATTTTCTGTCAGTTACTAATAGGAAAATTAGTGACTTGAATCCATCTCATTGTGCCATGGATAAAGGACCAACAATCTGTGAATAGAAATAAAGCCATTCAAGCCCTCTGACATCACATCAACTCTGCTCATGGCCATACTGGCTCACAGAGGAGAGCTGCCCCTGGGGTTCTCAAGGCCGTGGATCTACAGAAGCTGACTGGCACAGCTTCCCCCGTGGAGCTGCTGACCGATTCAAACCATTGACCTTTTGGGTAGCAGCGGAGTGCTTAACACACTGTGGCACCATTGTTGTTGTTGTCATTGTTGCCTTTGAGTCAAACATGACTCCTAGCGACCCTGAGAACAAAAGGCCTGAACCTTCCTATGTCAACATTTATCAGAGTTCATAGAGTATCCAGAGACATGTTGTTTAGGAAGTGGATGCCACTCGTCCTTCCAAGTACCATTAGATGGGCTCAAATCACTAATTTTTCTATTAGTAGCTGACAGGCTCCTTTTGAGGGGATTCTTTCAAAAACATCAAGGCCAGAGAAGTAAAAGAAAGACTAAGAAACTCTTCATGCCACAATGAATGAATGGAAATCCAAAGTCTCTGTAAATTTTTATTGAAATTAATAATAAATTTAAATTAATAAAAAAATTTAAGTTAGAGTAAGGAAGGCAGTGGATTTATAACTGCTCATGCTAATAACACTATATCGTGGCATGGAGGAGCAATAGTGGAAATGTATCCACATTTCCAATATTCTTCTTACCAAAACCATTTATGGAAAATAGGAACTGCACTGGAACATGTATCTCTGGATTGTAAATTATCACATTGTTATTATTTCTAGCCTTAAACTTAAAAGATTATATTGTTCAAAATTATTTGTTTAAATTTTTCCCTCTTTTAACAACTGGGATCTAGAGGGAAAAGACCAGAGAATGGTCAAAATTATTGGGGCAGCTATTGCTATCAGTTTAGGGCCTGTGTCAGGAAAAGGAAGTCTTACTCATAAACAGTGCTACCCATAGGTAATAAAGGAGGTCAGAATTGTTTCCATTATGGAAAGCTGAGCCACTTCAGTAGACAGTGTCACAGACGAGAGCCACAGATAGGCAAGTGAGTAGAGAGGAAGCTCCCACTCACTTGATTTAAGTGTGGATCTGAAAGACACATGGCCAAGGGTGGCCCACATCAGGTCCTCGTGGCTGACAAGACTGATAGGCCCCAGCTCCCAGCTGGAAACAAAGGAGGATGCTTCAATGATTCAGATCCTCCCAGAAGAGCTGTGGGTGAGCATTAACATTACTGGTAAGTATATTCATTCTCGCCTGGACTCAAGAGCCTATTATTTGGTCCTAAAAGCCTTCTGAGGTCCCAACTCTTCTCACTATTTCTTAGTTGTTGGAATTGATGGAAAACCTCATAAACCGTTCCTTACTTCACCTCTGCCTTGCACGTGGACTTCTGAGCTGTAAAACAACCCAGTGGTAGATGGAATTTGGTCCAGGACTTAAGAGCAATAAATGACATAGTTGAGCCTGTACATCTCGTGGTTCCTAACCTTTATACTATAATAGGCAAAGTGCTAGTAAGCCTTTTATTTTAAGAACTACCTTCCCTCTGTAACTTGATTTGTGCCACTGTTAGAACCTCTACTTGGAATATTATTGCTTTTAATTTTTGACTCCAGTACTTTTAACTTGTTAAATTTGTGTCTTCTAGGCTACAACAGTTCCATGATGCATCTTCAAGGATATGAACATGCACGCCTAAGCACAAATGATAACAGTGCATCTAAATTCCAAAATCTGTCTCCGCAATAGTCTACGTGTTTCCTCTTGCCAAAGGGGCCCTTTAGAGTAGTGAGAGAAGATCTTCACCCTGAAACCTACAGTGCCCCTTTTCAGCAGAAAGTAGCTAAGAGAATATGCCGTCCCCTTTTCCTTATGAATCAGGGTGAAATCTCTCTCAGGGAGGAGTGATAGGGAATGGCAAAGAACATACTAATAAAGGAGATTAATCAGAACTGGTTTTGATGAGCACTGTGACAATGGGACAATTAAAACACACTTTCAAGGGAGAAAAAAAGGGAAAAAAAAGAGGAACGAACTTGGGGCGGGTAGAGAAAATAGTGCAACAATGAATGAATGAAAGGAAATCCAAAATCTCTGTGAATGTTCATTAAAATTAATAAAATAAAAAAAGAAACTCTTCAAAGGAAGGTGAATAGGAGAGGCAAGGGAAGTAAATCCAGCAGGGACCCTGGCTTTAATGCATTTTCTTTAAAGAAAACCGTATTAGGAACACTAGTGACTCACTTCGGCAGCATATACTAAAATTGGAACAGTACAGAGAAGATTAGCATGGTCACATGGTCTCTGGGCAGGGATGACACACAAATTCATGAAGTGTTCCACATTTTTACAAAAGAACAATAGATGACTTCGAGTTGTGGTGTTGGAGAAGAGTCTTTAACATACCATGGACCACCAAGAAAATAAATCAGTCTGTCTTGGAGAGGGTGAAACCAAGTCTTTCCTTGGAGGGTAGGGTTTTGAAGATCTGTCTCACTTACTTTGGGCACCTGGTCAGGAGGGATTAGTCCTTGGAGAAACACATCATGGTTGGAAGGTGAAGGAGAAGGAGATCCCGGATGGGATGAATTGATACAGTAACTGGGGCAATTGGGGTTTAGTGTGTTGGAATTAGTAAGACTGGCTCAGGACAGGGAAGGGTTCAGAGCTGCTGTACATAGGGTCATTATACATCGCAGGTGACTCAGCCAATAACATTTTATGACAGGTTTGGAAGGAGTGGCATCCACTTCCTAAACAACATGCCTCCGGAAACTCTATGAACTTGGATAAATGTCGATGGTTGTAGAGGGGCTTCAGGCCTTTTGTTCTTAGGGTCACTATGAGTCGTGCTCGACCCAAAGACAATCAACATTTAAGCCCAATAGAGGATGAAATAATAGTAGCGCGCCCTCTTTCATTCCAGGGCCTGCAGCCATGGCCATGTAGGAAAACGCCTTCATCTGCAGGAAACACCCAGTAAAGGATTTGTGGGTGACGTGGCACATGGTGCAATGCCCTCAAATGATCTGAGGGATAAGTGTGATTTTGCTGTTCTTGCAACTTTTCTGTTTGTTTGGAATTATTTCAAAGTAAAATTAACCAAAAGAATGCACTTAAGTGGCTGTAAAGATTCAACAGTGCCAGTGTGTATCAAAGACCCTCAAAGTCTGCGGACTTCTGAACCAAATCAGATCCTTACAAAGTCAGACCCCGCAGGCAGAATCGCAAACGTCTGCAGAGATTTAGCATCCCAGTCCTTCACTGTGTTTATTTATAGGTACAGAATGAAAACCAACCTAAACACTCCATAACAGGATCTGGAGACATAAATTATAATAGACCATGAAATGGACACTAATGTGTTTATTAGGGAAGATGTTTGAGGAGAATATTGGCTTGGAAAAATGTGTGTAATGTATGATTGAGTGGACAAAGTGGGCTTGGAAACATTATGCTCCGTTTAGAACATTTTAGATTGCAGAAGAGAAAAACAGTACTGTTTGGGCATGTATCTGTGTGCACACGCGTGTGTGTGTGTGCGCGCGCATGCTTACACATGTGTGTGCAAGTCATCTTGTGAAATGGAGCAAGTGGATCACATCATTTTTTCCTGAGAACCCTAGGACCCTCGGCATAGGCCCTGAGCCCTCCAGGAACAGGGATGAAATGGGTGGTGTTTCTGTGCCCTCCAGGAACAGGAATGAAATGGGTGGTGTTTCTGTGCCCTCCAGGAACAGGGATGAAGTGGGCAGTGTTCCCCACAGTGGAGGATTTCAGAAGCCCTTTGTTTCTCACACCTCAAACGAGATCCGAACCTGTCAAAGCACCTGAGATTCTCCACACTCTCCTCATTCGCTTCCATTTTCTCATCTCCTAACACTCTAGGATTCTCTTATTTCCTCTCCCTCAATGGGCCAATGGTAGTGAGCAGGTTTGTATCTCCTAATTAAGAGACACAGGGAGCTCTGTTGGCTTAGTGGCAAGAAGCTAAGCTGTAATCCTGAAGGCACACTGTTCAAGGCCACCAGCTGCTCCGTGGGAGAAGGATGGGCAATCCCCTTTAGTGCGATTAACTGCCTCTGAGAACCCACCGGAGGATCAGTTATGGGTCAGCTCCGACCTCAACAGTACCCTTGCCGCTTGGCAGCATGCCTGCCATGTGTTCTCAATCCCCTCGTGTGTTGTGTGGGACCTCTGGTGGCCTAGTGGTAAGAAGTTGCACTGCCATCCCAAAGGCATGCAGTTCAAATTCACCAGAGGCTCCGTGGGAGAAGGATGTGATTTAACTGCTTCTGAAAACTCACTGGAGGGTCAGCTACGGGTCAGTTCTAACTCAGCAGCAAACAACAAGAGCTTGTGTTCGTGGAAGCTGGACAACAAATAAGGAAGACTCAAGAAGACACGTTTGAATTCAGTTTTTAATATGCCCTGGCTGCCTAAATAAGAATGAAGTCTACCTTGGGAAAGTGCAGCCAGAGAACTCCCTAGGAATGAGGCTGGCGAGACTTTGTCACACGTACATTGAGTGTGTTATCAGGAGGGACCACGCCCTGGAGAAAGACCATGCTGGGTGGAGCAGAGGGTCAGCCAGGTGGGCCCTAATTCAATATGAGAGAGAGGTTCGGTTTGGTGACTTAGTGGTAAGGAGTTGCACTACCAACCCAAAGGCCCACAGTTCTAATCCACCTGCATCTTTAGCTGCTCTGAAGGAGAAAGATGGGCAATTCCTTCCCTTGTGCTTTACAGCTTCTGGAAGGTGTCTGGAGGGTTAGCTATGTGTTGACGCATTGGCACTAAACAACAATAGCTCAATATCACCTTTGTCCTTAAAGGAAAGTAGACAAGACACCAAAAGAGATAAAGACAGAGGGAAGATGACCATATGAGCAAGCCTGCACAGATGGAGAGGGCAGCCGTCCATGTGAAGAGGAAGGGATTGGAGTGATGGGGTCACAGCTGGAGCTTGGCTGGGACAGCCAGAAGCTGGAGGAGAGGGCAATCCTGCCTAGAACGCCTGAAGAGAACTTGGTCCTGCGACATCCTGACTGTGGACTTCTGACAGTACATCCCAGGGCAGTACATTTCTATTGTTTAAGCCTACAGTCTGAGGGGAACCACACTCCTGCGGCTTTATTCAGACACTCTGACAGCCAGCCCTCAGTGGTGTCACCAGTGGGATCCAAGCGACACAAGTGTATCACAATAAGATGGGTCACAGAGGCTGTTTGGTTTCCCAGCGCACAGAAAAGCCATGCTACACTGGACTGCAGTCCATGACATACTACTGAATGATGAACAAGTTAGAAAAAGTTGTGAGCATGGCCAAAATGGGACACAGAGACATTAAAAGAGCACAGGTCACTGGAAAAATGACACCACCAGACGTGATTGATGCAAGACTGTAGAAAACTTGCACTTTGTGAAAAACAATTATCTGAGAATCACAGTACCAGGAAAGGCACTAGAACGAGGTGCGCCCACATTTGATCACATTCACATCATTGCAAGCTGTCCCCCATCATTCATGCAAGCGTGTCGCTAGGTGCCTTTAATCAGCTCCAACTCATGGCCACCCCACAGGGCACAAAGTCAAACATTGCCCAGTCCTGCTCACCCTCCGGCGAATGGCATGTCCGAGCCCAATGCTGCAGCCACGGGTGGGTCCATCTCGCCAAAGACTTCCTCTTTCTCACTGATCCTCGAACTCACAAGCACAAAGTCTTCTGCCGGGTTGCCCCTCTTAACATGCTCAGCGTGCAAGAGAAGTCTTAGCACCCTCACCTCGAAGGAGCACTGTGGCTACACTTTGTTCAAGATGTATGTGTCCCTCTGGCAGCCCGTGGTACCTTCAGCGTTCTTGGACAGCACCATAGTTCAAACGCATTAGTTCTTCTCTGATCTTCCTTATCCATTATCCACTTGCCACATGCATAGGAGGCAACTGAAATAGCATCTCTTGAGGCAAGCTTCCTCAGTTCTCAAAGCACTATCTCTGCCCTCCAGCACCTTCAAGCCATGCAGGGCAGCAGCCTGCCCTGTGCACCGTTTGTTGGCTCGGAACCAGACGGGTGGTTCTGTTGCACATAGGGTCTCTGAGAGTCACAGCCAGCCAGCCAGCGCCTAACGACAACTTCCATGAGACGAAGAAGGAGAGAAAGACAAGCTTCCCACGTACTTGTGGGAGAACCACTCCCAACACATTGATTTTTATTGTTGTAAAAAAATACATACAATAGCACGCGCCAAGCCAGCATTTTTTACATGTTCAATTCAATTACACCAATTACATTAATCATGTTGTGTAGTCATCACCATTCTCTGCTGCCAAGCTCTCCATCACCATAAACAAATACTCAGTCTTCCTAAACAATGTGTTCTTTTCCCCATTTTTTATCCCCGGCAGCCACCATAGTAAACTCGGGTCTCTGCTCATCTGCCCTCATCATATAAAGGGGACCACCGAGCCTCTCAAATGTGCCCTTTTGTGTCTGACGTCTTTCCCCACCGCCATGCTGTCCAGGCTCTTTCCTGGTGCCACGTGCAGCAGGACTGAAAGATACTGTACTGTGAGAAGGAACCATGATTTGTTCATGCGTCTGTTGATAGACAGTTAGGTTGTGTCCACCTTTTGACCACAGCCTGTAGTCCAGGACACTGATATGACTAGCATAAGAAGCTCTCTTAGTGTGCTCATGCTACACCTCTAACCTAAAGGTCAATGGTTCTAATCCAACAGCTGCTCCATATGAGAGACAAACAGACACGTAGAGCTTCAAAGCATCAGAGACCCAGTGGAAAGTGGTCACCAACTGGGATTACCTGGTAATGGGTTTGGATCTACTTTGGTTTACTAATAAATTAAGTACCACCTTGAGTCAAAGATTGATCCACAAGTATTTTACAGTCTGTGTTAACTTACTCTTTACAGTAATCTATGTTGTTGGTGTTGATGATGATGATTGCTGTCAAGTCAAGCACTCCACACAGAGACCCTATGAACAAAAGACCATATATAAACAATGTTAGAATCTTCACCCCAAATTCCAGTCCTTGGGAAAAGGCATCATGCCAGGGAAAGCAGAGGGTTGTTGAAAGAGACTAAGACCCTTCAATGCGATGGGAGACACTGACTGTATCAATGAGCTTAAGCATGGAGAGAGGACGGCAGGGCACAGTTAGATCTGTTATTCATAAGGCCATCTTGCCATCACTCAACAGGATCGTACAAAACCTTATCATTCAACCGTGAGCTTGATCACCAAATCCAGACAGGAAACTGGTCCAAACCCGACCCAAGGATGGTCTCGCTTAGGGAGGAACTCTGGGGACTCAGGGACAAACAAGGACAGCTTCAGACAGACAGACACAGCTGGTACAGCCTTTAGGGGATTCAGTCTTCTGACCCTCCAGATGCGTGGCCACGGTCAGGCTGAGAAGCAGAGCCCACCATTCTGTTCCATCCATCTGGCTTAGAAGCCATGTGGGCGATACAGTGATAGAATGCTTGTCTTCCATGCAGAAGACCCAGGTTCAGCTCCAGCCAGGGTACCTCATGCTCAGTCAGCACCTGTCAGTCAGAGAAAGCACAGGATGCTGGGAAGCTGAAGGGATTCCCACAGAACTTCGCATGCGAGAGGAACCAGGAGGGTCTACTTCCAAAAATGGCCTGGTGACGAACTTGCAAATAGCAGCCAACAGATCACAGCAACCTGATGTGCAATGATCAAGAGCTGGTGCAGAACCAGGCAGGTCCCCACGGCAGGAGAAGCACAGACAGAGGTGAGCCATGGTGTCTGCTTCACTGGGCCTGCCTGGGACGTTGAGGGGTGCAGTGAGGAGACACGGGGTGAGAGACCCCAGCACTCTGGAAAGATACACCAGTGACTTCTCTCCCACAGGACACCTCGACGCCTGCTGGCTTCACCTCACCCCGTGCGTTCTGCGGCACATGGCCCAATGGCAGGTCACAGTAACACCAGTGACAGCCCCCATTCCTACTCAAAAAAGGCTGCCCAAGCCTTGGTGCTTATTTAACATCTCCAAAAAGCCTCACATTTCACAGAGAAACAAGGATGTTGGGTTTCAATGCTATGCATTCCAAGTATTAGCAGTTACAATGCGAGCACATTTTTAAACAGAAAAGAGATCACTTGGATATCTGACCTTGAAACGTGATCCTTCTCACAAGACATGTAGGCTGAGCCTTCATTGTTTTCACCGTCATAGACAGGAAAATAGGAGAACTGAGTAATTGTTGGCAAACGTTTTAAAGAGCCTATCTAATTAATCCAGGGCCCCTCCTTCGGCCTGATGGATTAAGCAGAAGCGACAGCTGGCATCTGGAGTAACATCAGCAGAGCTTTTGTTTTTTTGGTTGTTGGGTTTTTTCCCCTCCTCCTCCTCATCAAACCCACACAAACAAGCCTTGGCTCCAAAGCGTGGAGGGAGTTTTCAGAAACTCACAAAGTCCATGTCTGAAGTCCCGTCAATCGATGGTCAATCAGTCCTCCGCTGGAATCCCCAGGAAAGGTGGGCCACAGGTGAGGAAGCTTTGTGCCTTCTGCTTCCTCATACCTGCCTGGGTCATCTAGTGACACAGTGAGGGGGTACAGCATGAGAACCTCCAGTACTGTGGAGAAAGACGGACCCAAGGGGCCTTCCCCCCCATGAGACACCAGGTTCTCAGGTCTGCTTCAGCCTACTTGTGGACAAGCATCAGGTGGAGGGCACCACAGACACCACAGCTGGTTAGAAAGGAAGCAGGGCCAAGTAGGCCACAACACTGCAAGGCGCTGGGGACCTGAAGGCTAGGGCACCCCCAGGAATGTCTTACTTTTAGTATTATTTCAGTATGCAGAAGCAAAGGGCTTGAGAGAGGGAGAAAGGAAAAAGTGCCATGTGCTTGGATGAGGATGACCTTTTTCTCCACACGTCCTCCCTTGGAGGCCAGGCGAGGCAGCGGGTACACCCAGAGGCCCCTGTGGATGCAGGAAGAGGAGAGGAGCCCAGAATCCCAGCCCAGCTTTGCTGATGACTCATTGCATTCGGGTTTGGTGTTCATGAACAACACAAAGGACGGGCCTGTGCCAGTCCCCAGAGCCCACGGGACTCAGAGACAAGGGCTCCAGGCAAGGCCAGTTATCATGGGGGAGGGGGCGGGGGGCGTTCGATGTATCCATCCACCCACCACTCTCCAGTCACCTACCCACCCATCCGTCCACCCATCCGTCCTCCCACCAACCCGGCCACCCCTTACTCACCCACCGGGTCTCTAATACAGTCATTATTCAACCATCACCGAGCTCGTGCAATGCCTACCTTTCCCTCACCCTCCCATCCAACTGTCTGCCTCCATTCACTCACCACCCATCCATCCATTCCTACACTCACTCATCCACCCACCCGCTCATCAACAATCCGGGCACAGCCCACCCATCCCCTCGTCTTTCCACCTACCTATCCATCAATCCACCCATTGCCAAAGCGCTGGTGGTGCAGTGGCGCAGTATTTGGCTTTAAACCCAAAGGTCCTTGTTTCAAACCACTCAGGAACTCCCCAGGAGAAAGCTGTGGCCGTCTGCCTCCGTGAAGACTCTCCATCTTGAAACACTGTGGGCAGTTCTGTGTTGCCTATAGGATGATGTAGCCTGCACCACCTGGGCAACAACGAGATTAGCTGGGACCTGGGGCCGTTTCCCTGGGATTCCTGTGCTAGAGTGATTTCTCTGCACTTGAGACTACTCAATCCCCTAGTCCATGAAGAGCAGGAAGAGTTGGAGGCGGGGCTGCAAAAGTGCAAGAGAAAGGCCAATTTCCCACGTGAGTGTAACTTCTTCTTCCCACACAGATGCCAACGAGCAGCCTCGGACTGAGACCTGCAGGTCGTAGGAGAGCTGGGCTGAGCCTTGGTCTGGGAGGGTCATATCAGCGGTCCCAGGACTGAAGTCTGGTGCATGACCACTTTCTGGGGACAGCCACAGACAGCCACTGCAGTCCCTTTACACCGGCTGCCTTCAACTTCAGAGCAAATTGTCCCCACCGCCTCAGGAAACTGTAGGAAACACCCCAGCCAAAGGCTCAAAGAACCTTAACTCAATATGCTTCTTCAGTCTTCCATATTCAGAGTCCAACTTCCAGAAGCGCACAGAGCAACTGAAAAGACGACGGTGGTAATCAGTCCCATCTTAGTCTTTAAATAGTATCCTTGCTCTTCAGCACGTTAGAGAGGCCCTTTCCAGCCGATTTTTCCAAATGCAACACGTCTTTTGATTTTTTAACAGATGTGGATTGTGCATCAACAACAGCAAGATTAGTCACTTACAACTTCAATCTTTTCTCCATCTACGGTGTCTCTCTGGAGAATAAGGTGTGCCTGATACAGGCTATGGTCTTTGCAATCGCTTGTTATGCATCAGAGAGTCGGACAATGACTAGGGAGGACAGAAGGAGAGTGGATGCTTTTGAGCTGTGGTGCTGGAGAAGAGTACTGAATGTACCATGGACTGCCAGGAAAACAAACAGATTCATCTTGGAGAGGATTAAACCAAGCTACTCCTTGGAGGCAAGGATTCTGGGGCTTCGTCTGACATACTTTGGACATGTTGCCAGGAAAGACGGGTCCTTGGAGAGGGATATCATGCTTGGGAGGGTGGAGGGACAGCACAGGAGGGAAAGACCCTCTATGAGATGGATTGATTAGGTGACTGGGGTAATCGGGATGGGTGTGTCCGAGGCAATGAGATTGGCACAGGACAGAGCAGAGTTTAGGGCTATTGTACACAGGGTCGCTATGAGTCGCAAACGACTCGACGGCACATAACAACAACATCATGCTGCTGCCTCCTGGTTTAGAGGGGAGGATTTTTGTTTTCATGATGTTGCGATGCAATCCACATTGAAGGATGTGGTCTTTGATCTTATTCAGTAAATGATTTATGTTTTCTTCAATGTTTGCAAGCAATGTGCTCGAAGTAGAGGATTGACAGAGGAGACAACAGCCCTCGCTTTTCTAAAAATGCATCCTTTCAAAGTTTGTACCATTATCCTCCACACAGTTTTCTAAGCCTTCAGCGGTGCCCTTCAACACGGTGGGCTGGCACAGTGACAGTGGTCTCGAGCTTGGCAGAGATTATGAGGATGGCAAAGGATAGGACCAGGCGCCAACCTGCCCTTCATAGGGTCACTATGAATCATAGCCCCTAACAACAATAACAACAACAACAACGTCCGGCATCGGAACTCTATGACCAAAGAGAAAATGCAGTGTCACCTGGCTGCATAGCTGAGTGGTGTGGTTTTTAGGTGCCATCACGTGGACTCCAACTCACAGCAAGCCTATACATAACAGAAGGACAGCATGCCTGCTCCTGCACCAGGCCTCAGTCTCTGGTGTATTTAAGCCTATTGTTGTGCTTACTGTGACAGCCATCTCTTGGAGACACATAGCTTAAGGGTTACAAAGCCATTTGGAGGACAAAGGTGAAAAGGATGTGCGTATAGAAACATCAGTACCTCTTTCTTCATTGCATGCAAGGTGTGTGGAGTCACATGTTTACTTGTAGGTTGGCAGGCACAAACTTCTTCTCAAAATTTCTTGTTAAATCTCAAAAGAAATGCTGTCCTCCCAACAGGTGAAGAGCCCTGGCTGCCCCGGGAACTTCTCTTTATGCCAGGGCGTCGCTGTCTTCCACCTTAGAAACAGGGCCACCAGATTGACTTTAGGATGGCAAAACAATGGAGTAACAAGAATAGATTTTTCAAATCTTAACTCCCGCCACCCCAGATTTGGCAAAACCAAAGGTATTTTTTTCCAAGGGGTTGTTGGGCCAATTCATTCAAAGTATGTAAAGAAGAACAAGCAAAGTTCTCTTAGAAGTGCAGCCAAAATGATCCTTGTGCGTGAGAATGATGGATTCTCTCTCCAGAACACTGGGTGTGTTATCCAAAGGGTGTCTCACTTGATCAGGGCAGCATACTTGGAAAGGAAGAGGGTCTGTGAAAAAGAGAAAGACCCTCAAGCAGATGGAGCGGCACAGAGGCTGCGCCAGCGGACTCAAGGTTAGTGACGCCCGTGTGGTGTGAAGCGTGGGTCAGGAGCTCATTCTACTGAGCTTGGCGTCACTGTGAGTTGGACGCTGTAAAAGCAGCAACGTGGAGACAGCCGGGTGTGACTTCCACTAACTCCACACGGGGCCACTGCCCTCATCAACAGCATGCAGAGAACTAATCGAACACCTGCACGGTCAGGCGAGGGGCCCTGCTCCTGCTTCCCTTCCACAGACACCGCTTCAATCTAGCTAGTGGCTGAGACTGTAGTTCATAGTAGTGCACGGATTTCACAGACTCATGATTGTGGGTTTGGCTGTGGGATCTACTAGGGCGCTTAACAGGCTATAATTCAAGATCCGATAAGTGACAACGTACAGTAAGTAACCAAACAATCCCTCAGTGAAGATATTGTTAACAGACACACAACATAGACTGGTAGCAACATGCACACAACCCCCCAGCCCCCTAGACGGCGCAAATGAAGACCTCTGGCTGACTCAAGTCAGGGGCATCCAAATAACCCAGCTCCAGTCCCCAGTCAGCCCAACAACCCCACACTTCGCAGTCCAGACAACCTCTCAGACTCATTACACGTCTTCATCAATCATATATCACATTTTCCCCTACCTCTGTCCAATTTATGCAATCCCCCAGTCCAGGCAACTTCTCATCCTCCAGCCAGCTTGGGCTGAGTCCACAAGCCTCACCGCCTCTCCCGTATCGGTCTGTCTGTCTTCCACTGAGACTGCGTTGCTCTTATGTAGCTCCTGGTCTCGGGCTCACAGAGCTGTTGATGATGTAGGCAGACCACGTCAGGTAGAGGCAGCTGAATCAGGTTAGTGTACTTGTGGGCAAGACAGAGCTGAGGCAACCACCTAAGCAGTAGTCTTGGAGAGTCATTTTAAGCAACAAAAAGCCATAGCAAAACCTCCACTACACTTCAGGCACCTAACAACAAAAACTCAAAGAAGAAATGAAATAGAATGGTCAAAAAGCAAAAGAAACAACGAAAAGAAAAAAGCAGTTTCCGGGAGCTCTGGTAGCCTAATGGCAAGAAGCTGCACTGCAACCCCAGAGGTACGCGGTTCAAATCCACCAGATGCTCTACTGGAAAAGGAGGGACTATCTCCTCCTGTACCAGTCGGATCTGATTTGACGGCACACACATAATAATTTAAAAAAATTTAAAAAAGAAAGCAATTCCCAGACTATTTGGGTAGACCATTGGATTCTCTACCCAGTGAGTGGTGGGAAGTTTGCAATAATCCCAAGCAGATGTGTGACGTCCTAAATGAAGTCTTCTGGTTGACTTGGTCCTAGTGTCAAAGCGAATACAGAAGACCCTCAGAGGTCAGCACAGCTGCAAACTCCCACTTCCCCTGGGACAGCAGTTGCTGTTACAAACTCCATGAAACTAGTAAAAGGTTAGAGAATGCCGGGGGATGAGCGTCTGTAACCAATTACAGACCCTCTGCCTATTATTTACCATTTCTGTGTAGATCCAGCACATTCCGTTGGAGGTCTGCAGGCACCAAGGGTCTGACTGTGACACCAGTGAACATACCACGCGTTGAGGAAGACTCTCAGCCACCAAGGGAAATACGTTGTGACATCCACCCAGCCTCAGGGAAACAGCTGTTGTGGCTCTCAGCTGGCAGAGGTGTCATTCAGAAAGCATTTCGAGGGATGCATGCCTTGGAATATGCAAATGTATATAAATGTGAGTCTTTCCTGTTGCTGCTAAATTTCTCACTTCAGGAAAAAGGCCTTTGGTGGGCGTGTTGGTGAATGCTATGGAGAAGCAATAGCTTCTAGAATGAGATTGGTCCGTCAGAGCAGCCGCTTCCAGCTTTCATTTCCTTTTCACCTGGAACAGCAGCAGGTGCCCTTGTACTCTGTTGTGGATTTAATTGTA
Organism: Elephantulus edwardii; assembly: GCF_000299155.1. NCBI lineage: Eukaryota > Metazoa > Chordata > Mammalia > Macroscelidea > Macroscelididae > Elephantulus > Elephantulus edwardii. The sequence goes on from NW_006399877.1 coordinate 3,746,873, forward strand.
TCTGTCAAAACATCTGTTGCAATCCTAATCTTGGGATTTCAATTGTGGCCATGGTCATGTTTGGGAAGAGGGCATTCTTGTTCAATTCATGAGAATCTTATCAGCATAGATGGGTTTTAACCCCTGGCACTTATGGGGGTAGAAGGAGCCCCGGAGAGACCGTGAAGGTGGTACAGGGCCAGGGAGGGCTTCCTTCTGCTGTGCAAAGCCGGGGAGTTGGAATCAGCTGATGTTGTCAAACAGAAAGACACAGTGAGAGGTCTCCAGGTGGCATGCATGCTTCTTAAGCACCAGCTCACTTAAAACTGCTCGTTTGACCTCAATGAAACAGACCTGGTGATCTGCTTCCATGAAGACAGCAACCAGGAACATCCTGGGGCAGTTCTGCCTGTAAGACCTGCGGCTCCTGGAGACAGAAGGACTTGACAGCAGTGAGTTAGGACAGAGACACGTCAGCAGGGAGGGGACAGACAGAAAGCATCTGCTGATGAACACAGAGGAACGGTTCCTCCAGCCCAGGAGCCCCAAGGATCTGGAAACAGATGAAGCCTTCATCCTAGAGTCCATCCTCGGAATCCGCACTTCCAGCCTCCTGAATATGAGAAAGGGCATTTCTGTTGTTTGGAAACAGCTACTTGCGGTCTTTCTGTTACGTCAGCGCGAGGTCACTGAGACACGCTCTCTGTTCTCAGAGGAGTCCTTTCCCCTCAGGTGCAGCCCGGCCAGCCCTCGCCTCTGCCCTCTGGGTGGACTTGCTTGTTAACCTCTTCACTTGTGGTGAGTTTTTTCTCCCACCATCTTACATCTTACGTGATGTAAGATTAGAACTCACCTCATTCTCTAACGCACCACTTCCCTGGTTGACATTTCCCCATCTGTTGAAATGAGAATATTTTGGGGGCGCCCAGCACAGCTGACTTTAATAAGGGAACCGTGGAAACAATACTCGAGCAAGGAGCCAAACATCCGTTGTCTCCAGCGAAGGAGCTGGAATGCTGTGGAGAGGCCTCCGGCACAGCCACCCTCGCACTGGCCCGGGGAGCTGGCAGGACGCAGCACGCAGAGTTCAATCTAGATGAAGGAGCAACCATCTCACGGAGACTGGGCCCTACACGCTGGGGCCTGCCTGTGCCCCAGAGTTCAGCATGCAGACCAGTGCGCTTCCCACCCACAGGGGCTGAGGGAGCCCCAGCCTCCTGCCCTGGTCAGCTGCCTGGCTCCCAGTGGAACAAATACATGCGCGTGTAAATTGAGGCAGCAACGCAGGCTGCACTTGAAAAGAGGAATCTTTCTTTGCTGTTTGTAGCTGGAATGAAACCAGGGTGGGTCAGTTTCCCCCATGGCCTGCCCCTGTGTCACCACAGCTGTGCTCCCCAGGGAAGTGACTGTAGGCCCTTTGAATTTATGAGCGTGCATTTCCATTCAAATCACCCTGAGCATGGATCTCCCAGAGGACCTCTCAGGAGGCCTGTGAAACAGCATTTGAAGCCGCCTTAGAGACTGGAAGAGGGTGATTATTGGTGGGTGCCACCAGTTCCAATGCATGGTGACCTTAGGTGACAGAGTGGACATGCCCAGAGGGCTCCCTGGGCCGTCATCTTCATGGGAGCCAATCTCCAGATCCTTCTGTCACAGAGCTGCTGGGCAGATTTAAACCACTAACCTGTCAATTAGCAGTTCACCAAGTGCTTCACCACTGCGTTTCCACTGCTCCTGCGGGAAGCGGAAATTCACACCAATGTCTTTCTTCAAGGACCTCAAGCCTTTGGAGACGTGATCCAGAGACTGAGAACAGAAGGTAAGACTAATCCTTTTCATAAGTTGTGCTTTTAGTGAAAGTTTGCAGAAAGGATGGGTTTCCGTGCAATTCACCAATATGCTCTTTCCTCTCCCCCTCCCCCAATTCTCATTGGGAAGCACCTCTTGTCACAGACTGTTAATTGCCTTTCCCCCAATATTGGACTTCTAGGCTTGGAAATGAAGGACACGCTGTTTTACCCCTAGTTGATAACATCTACAAATTCTGTAAACTCACATTCCTATAGCTATTCTGTCGAGGACCACCCAGCTTCCTGAACATAGTGTTTCCACCTGGAGGGAAAGAATAATTGCGGCCGGGAGGCTGAATTCCATTCCAGAAACGGCACAGTGAGCACACCTTGCTGGGAAGGGTTGTAGCTGGTATGGGGAGAGGAGACTTCACAGCCAGCGGGTTGAATACATGAGCCCACGGCGTGGCACCAGAGTGACTGTGCCACCCGCTTCCACACCACCTCTCTCCCAGGCGTTTCAGTCATTCATATGCTCCAAACAATTAACTAATGGGCAGTGCTGACCATGAACCTGAGTGAGGACCACCAACAGACAAGTGCCGTGGTCTGCAGCGTGGCACTGGCTCCCGAAAGGCAGCATCCCTCTGCTTTTTTGCACCCACCAGGCACTCCTCAGGAGAAAGATGGGGAGTCTCCTCCCATCCCATTTACAGCCTTGGAAGCGTGTTAGAGAATCAGCTAGGAGTCAGAATAGACACATAGACAGGGAGAGAAAGCAAACAGGAGCCAGTGTCACCAGGCGGGCACTCCTTCGTCGCCGCCCCACCCGTGTGTCCGAGCAGGACCAGGACCGGGCACTGCAGCTCTTCAGAAGCTGATTGTCTGGAAGGTCTCGAAGACTGTTCCCAAGGACCTTTGGGTAGACTTGATCCTCCCGCCTTACAGTAACTCTCTGCATCACCTGGGACTCATCTAGAGCGAACCAGACCAAGTCAGGTCCCACCCAGTCCATGCTGAGTCATGCCGCCCTCTGCTGGGTTTCCGGGGCTGTAGAGGGAGACCCCAGATGAGACGGATTGATACGGTAACTGGGGTAGTGGGGTTGGTGTGCTGGAGTCAGGGAGTGAGACTGGCTCGGGACAGGGCAGCTTCAGATCTGCTGTACATGGCATCACTAGGAGTCACAGGCGACTCAACAGAACATAGCAACACCACCAAATCATTACAAGAGGACACTGCTCATCTTTCTTCCATGCGGTTGGTGGATTCAAACCACTGACCTTTTGGTTCACAGCCTGGCACGTTTCGCACTGTGACTCAGCGTGAACCACAGCCAGCTCTATCATTCTCGATTTCTCTGCGGATATTATACTTAGCTTTTTCCTGAGAGAAGGGCTTCCCCCTCTCTCACATCTTTGGCCACGTTTGATTTTGTTTTACTATATTTGGCAAAGGGGGATGAGGCAGCTGTCCTGACTCCAGCCCTGGTCGGGGCAGCGGCCCTGGCTCTGACCCACAGGCTGTGCGGGTGCTGACTCAGCACGGCGCGTGGCCAACCGTGGTCAGCATCTCATACTTGTGGTCAACGTGCAGCGTTTAAGCAAAGTCTGTAGCTAACACAGTGCAGCTGAGGGCCAGGGACACTCGAGGGGGCCTCCGGCTACTTCCACAGCGCTGGGAGCGTTCTGCTGGGGTCTCTGGTGACCTGGGAGGGGATGCAGCAGTGTGACCGCCTTTCTCATAGCTGAGGACATTAGGATGCCCTGTTTAGTAATCGGGTGCAAATGCAACCCCAGAAATGCCGATCTCAGCAAAACAATTAGCGCATTCCTCGGCTTGGAGGACGCTGCCAAATCTGTGCTCTTTAGCTGTGACACAAATCAGAAGAGGCAGCAACAGTGACCCACATGCCGGGTCAGGATTTCCAGGGGGGAGAGCGATCAGCAGTTTGCTTCCCCTCCCATCCTCAACCCATTAACTTGTCTCTTAATAGCCTAATAAGGCTTTTCAAGAACTCGATGTGTCCCCCGACATCATACATAGGAAGATAAATCTCCTTTCTGCTGACGACACGGTTTTATTATCATGAACTAGGAGTGACCTGGAAGATCTAACCACAACCAGAGTGAACCACTCAACTTGAATTACATCAAACCCCGCAGTGGTGTCTGCCGAGCCCCTCACAACCCTGCAGCCACGGCTGAGTCAGACACGAAGTCAGCCCATGTGATCCTGGTCACCCCGACCCTGCCACTGGCTTTCTTCACTCCTTCAACCCCCAAGAGTGGGAGGAACAGCCCAGAAGGGTGTCAGAGACCGCCAGTGACAGCCATCGAGTGTCCGAAGACACTCCACCTCCGAGCTGCCCCGGCCGGACGCTGTGGGCCTGGAGCTCCAGAACCTTCTCCCCAGCTAGAGTCAGATCAGTGCTGCCCAGCTGGTTGACGGAAAACCAACACGCTCTGTCAACTTTCACGCAAACGTCAGCAGAAAGAAATACATTCAAACTAATATGTTAAACCAGTTCCAAAGACACTTGCTGAAGAAAACGTGAGCTTTTGAGAGCCTTTTCAGGTAGAGGACACCGGCTTCTTTAAGGCCAGGATTTTATGGGCTTCTCCTCAGTCAAAGGGCAGCCTCAGTCCTCTCTCCCTGGCTTCCCACAGTCAGGGACCTACATAATCAATGTGGCATAGTAGACCCTGAGCCCTCATCAAAGCCCCCTACCCACAAGTTGGAATTCTCCAACTCATAGCAACCCTAGCTTACCCTAGTCTTTCAGCAGATTCCATTTTTAGGAAATAATTCTATGAAAACATCTCTTAGATGTGTTAAAAACCCCTAACTGACATAGGGGTTGGGAGGAGACTGAAAGAGAGGGGTTAAATAATGTCTACTGCACTGAAACAGATGAGGGAGAAAACTGTTTAAAAGGGATATATGATTAGATATTATTGTCATGACAGGAGTCCAGAGCAAAGGCTGCATAGTGGAGTGGACTTGAGGGGAGGGATTGTATAACAATGAAAGAGTTTTTCCTTTTATTTTCCAAAAAGAAGAGTAAACTGGGGGTTGGGGTAGGCAGGGAGAAAAGTGCAACAATAAATGAATGGAAATTTAAAAAAAAAAAGTATCTTACACAGGTACATCAGAACAGGTGGTAAATAATTTAGTCTCACTTTAGTGCAAAAAACCCCCAAACAAACTAACAGCGACAGCAAAAAAGACCCAAACCAAAAAACCTCTGGGCCTTTTCTCATTCTATTTTACTCAACAGCTCACAGTCAATATCCACGTGGATTGACTTTCTGAGGCCAGTAAGTTACTGGCAGAGACTGCTCACCGTCCTCCACAGAGCATCTAGTGGATTTGAACTCGTGATCTTTCACTAAGCATTCAGAACACAGTGCACTGCACCAGCACGACTCCTTAGAGAAGTGCAACTCCTCAAAAGGGACATCATATCAATAGGAGTTAAAGAAAACGGCAAATTGACCTAATGGCCACCAGGGCGGCTCAAGAATGAGGATAAGAGTCAAAGAAAATTGTGCACTGAGTGAATGGCCTCCCGGGTGGCCTCGAGCGTCCCGATGAGCACACTCACGACCCAGCCGTTTCTCCTGGGCTCTGTAGAGTCTCTGATAGAACTGGCCAACAGCAAACACGCCCCCAGCACAGACGTGGACCACGTTGATACAGCCTATCAACTACAGTCTCACGCATGCACTGTTGTTGTTAAGTGCCGTTGAGTCACAGGCGACTCATAGCGACCCTATGAAGGAGAGTCCTTGACGTTTGGGTGCCTTTCATCCTCTCTCCAAGTTCATGGGATTTCCAGAGGTAAGCTATTTTGGAAGTGAATGCCACTCCTCCTTCCATGTTTGTTCAATTGGGGAGCTCCACCCCACTCTCTGTCCGCATTGGGTAGCCAACCATTAACGCATTTGACACATCCGTGTCACAGTGTTCAGCCTCACAGCAACCACAAGTGACCAAGGGACAGCAACTTGTACACCAGGGCTATACGACCTAGAGGAATGTCTGAACAAAAACAATGAAAGACTGGCCTGAGGGCAGCGAACTAAAAGTCACCCACCTTTGTCTTGGTCACATTGTTTTCTCTTCGCTGGGCCTAGTCCCCACCAAACTCCACTTCTAAGAAATAGTTGTATGAAAACAGCTCTTGGATTTATTATCTAAAAACCTTTGTTTGGACTTTTTCTCATTATATCAAAGAATGTACTCAATTTTATATACTCAGTACGTCAGAGTTGACATCCACATGAACGTTCATTTTAATAAACTGCTGCCAGAAGATTTTTCTTCAGCCCTACAGAGCTGACACGCATCCTGTCTTCAGATGATGGAAGTCATGACTTAGCAGTTTCCCCCAGTTCTTCCCTTATTATCCAGGATGCTTAGAACCAGGTTTAATGCTCATTCCAAACACATTGCGTGTCCCGAGACATATGTTTTCATCATCTTCTTTCCATGTTCTTGCTTAATAATTGATTTCCTATATCATTAACATTTGAGTCCACTGACATTATATCAGGTTGCTGTTCATTACTGTTGGCCCAGCTCCAGTGCATGGCAGCCTCATGTCTCAGACGTGGGCACTGTCTAGTCCTGGACCATCGTCAGGAATGTGCGTGCTTTTAGTCCATTGCCAGCACGATTGTGCAGCTCCATCTCATTAAGAAGTTGCCTGATCTTCTGTTGGTTCTCTACTTGCAGAATAGACCACTGCTTTAGGAAAGAGACGATGTATTCTTCTCTAAATATTTTTTAGTGAAACTTGGCAAATCATACTAGATTTTCATGCAATCATTCACAATTTTTTGTTTGTTGTATAACAATTAGTTACTATGATGAATGTGATTAGCAAGTCTCCACATCTCAACTCGACGCATTGCTGTCAATTCAGAACCCACTCATCACTGGCTGTTCTGTGGGTTCTCAGTGGCTGTAAACCACGTGGGAGGAGATTGTCCATCTTTCTTCCAAGGAGCCACCGGTAGAATCAAATCCGAAAAGGGCTGCCTTTGAGTTAGCAGTGAAACTCCCTACAAAGTTGTTGTTAGGTGCTGTCAAGTATGACCCACAGTGACTCTGAACAACAGATCTGACCCGTCCTGTCCTGGGCCTCATCATCTTTGACATACCTGAGCCACTGCTGCAGTCACTGTGTCAATGCGTCTCATTGAGGGTCATTTCTCTTTCATTGATCCTCCTCCTGTCCAAGCATGATGTCCCTCTCCAAGGAATAGCCTCTCGTAGCAACATGCCCAAGGTATGTGAGTCCTCACTGTCCTTGCCCCCAGGAAGCACGGTGGCCACACTTTGTTGAAGACATATCTGTTTAGTATTTTTGACAGTTCACACAATGTTCAGTCCTCTTCTCTGACAGCTACAAACGAGGCAATCCTTCCTGTACGCTGTCTTTCCCTTGACCCAACTTATTTAATTTTGACGCCCCTCTTCCTTCTTTCCTGTCTCTAAGAAACCTCCAAGATTGTCTCAATCTCGGTGCAAATTTTTCTTAGCTTTTTTAAAAAAATTATTTACATTATAATTATTTGTGACCAATTTATGTCATTTAGCATAATTTATTGTAGACTCATACATATGGTACAGTATTTACAAATTCTTGATAATTTTTTAGTGACCTACAATGCTTCACTGTGTTAATGGCCCAGAGTTTCTCTAATCATTTGTCCATTGATGGGTCCTTAGGTTGTTTCCAACTCTTTGCTGTTGTAAATAATGCTGCAAAAACCACAGATACTGGTTTGTATTCCTAGTCTTATTTCTTTGCAATAGGAACCCAGCAGAATTGCTGGATCAAATGCTATTTCTATTCCCCAACTTTCTTTTTTTTTTTTAGAAATATTAGTTACAACTTTATTTCCAGTTATTTACTGCATATCTTTTTTTAGAAAAAAATATAATTACCAACTCTCAAATTATATAAAAATAACTATTTTCTAGTATTACCAGTGACTTACAGAAAGTAAGTGTATCAAAACAACTATGAGATATCATCTCACCCCAGTAAGAATAGCAAAATAGAACAGCAAGCAACAAATGCTGGCGAGGATGTGGAGAAAGTAAGTGTAAAGCTATTGATGCCTTTTAGGTGTTAATAATTTTATTTACCAATAAAATATTTTATTTATTGATAATATATCTTTTTAATGCTTTCTGCACTCAACCGTTATTGTTTGCCTTCGAGTTGGAACCGACCCATAACTGACCCTACAGCAGGTTTTCAGAGGCAGTTAATTGCATAAGAGGAGAATGGTGGGCATTCTCCTCCCATGCGATTAACTGCCTCTCCATAGTCAGCTAGTCACGCTGCTAACTCAAAGGTCTCAGGTGGTTCAAATTCTAAGGAAGCATCATATTATTTTGCATGGTGGTTGCACTATTTTACATTTCCATCCACAAAGTATAAGAGTTCCAGTCTTCCCACATCCTCACTAGAATTTGCTATTTCCTTGAACATTGCTATTGTTGCCGAATTAAGATGGTATTTTATTTTTGTTTTGATTTGTATAAAAGATATGGTGCATTTTGGTGGGATTGTAAATTGGTACTAACATTCTGGAAGGCAGTTTGGCACTTCCTCAAAAAGCTGAAGATAGAAATTCCCTATGAGCCAGCTATTCCACTGCTTGGAATATACCCTGAGTAAATCAGAACTGAGACACAAGTAGACATTTGTACATTAATGTTCATAGCAGCATTATTCACCATCACAAGAACATGGAAACAGCCCAGATGTCCAACCACAAACTAATGGATTGAGAAATTGTGGTACATTCACACAATGGAATACTATGCAGCACAGAAGAACAATGATTTTGTAAATTATTACCTAGCTTGACGGCACATAACAACAACAACAATTACCTAACTTGGGAGGGACAGGAGAACAGTATTCTAAGTGAACTAACACAGTCCCGCAAGGACAAATATTGTATAAAATCATTATTGTAGAATGAGTATGAAGATCCAAGGGGGGTGAGGGTCAAAGCAGAGGGGTGAGGATGTGTAGGAGGAGGGGTGATTAATCGTGAGGTTTTACAATCTAATGGGTGGTAGAGTGAGGGAAATTGGAAAAATCTGATCTGGAAAACAATTTATTTGAAGTTTGTAAGTAAACTAGAATAATAACAAAAAATGTTACAAAATTTTGAAAAAGAGATGACGTATTTTTAAAGGTAACAATAGTAACTTTCAGATTAACTAAAGTTAAAGATTATATAACTAAGTAAGAGGACATTCTCAACACCTACCTTTTTCTCCACTGCCCATGTGTGAATGTGGTATAATGTGATGTGATGCTGGAGGCTGTGAGGACAGTACTTCAAATGCCAGCAGGGCCGATCATGGTGGGCTGACCCGGGGTCCAGAAAAGCTTCCAGGTCAGATAGAACTGGTATAATGATGCCGTCTACTTCTGAAAAGTGTCCAGTGAAAGCCAGAGGAACATTAACACTGCGCTGGAAGACAAGTCCCTTCGGTTTAAAGGCCAAATAATATTGGGGTGCGGCTACCTCTTCAATGTGGCGTCTACCTTAATTAAGTGTATGAAGTAATGTTTTAGGGACTTTTATTTGCTAATGTTTCATGACTCAAAATGGGAGTGAGGGAGAACCCCTCAGCTTAAAATATCCCTGAATAACAGGAATGTAAGGGAGCTCTGGTGACCTAGTGCCAAGAAGCTGTTCTGCAATCCCACAGGCACACGGTTTGAATCTACCAGCTTATCCGCTGAAGAAGGAGGGACTCTCTCCTCCCATGCAATTAACTGACCCCACTGGAGGGTCAGCTATGCAGCAGTTCCAACTCTACAGCACACAACAACACAGGAGTATAGAATATACAAAACATGGATCCAGGAAGTTTGGAAGTTGCAAAAACCAAAAAATAAAACCCTTAAAGATAGACATCTCTGGCTTTTATGAGCTGAGAAAATGGTATTGGCCATTTTGAATGAGACCGTTCATGTGGTCTACTATTCCAGGAATTGAAGAATAGCATTACAATCATAAAAAACAATGTTGTGAGATCTATCCTGAAGCACAACGCTGATAGAAACAGGGTAACGTCCATATGCCTAATGATAGAAACAGGGTAATGTCCATATGCCTAATGAGAGGTGGAATTAATATATTCAACTTTGTGCTCCTATGACCTAGGGGGTAAGAAGTCACTTTGGCTGCCAAATCAAAGACAAGCAGTTCGAATCCACCAGCTGCTCTGAGGGAGTGTTATTTACAGTCTCTGAAAATACAGTGAAGAATCAGTGTGAGTTAATTCCAACTCAGCAACCATGAGAGAGAGAGAGAGAGAGAGAGGACTCAAAGTTACACTAAACATTAAAGATGAAGAAATCGAAGATGTTAACAATTCAGTCTGAAAATTAAAAACATACAATCAGGATGCATTTGAATTATTAGTGATTAGAACATATAAGTTGGAAACAAGGAAGGATTGTGGTTGGCAGGTGTCAAGGAATAGACTGTGGCTCACTGTGACCCTCTGACCCTCCTCCCGTCCAGCACCATTTCCCGGATGCTCAAGTCCTTGCCAGAGTCTCTGTGCCAATTCGTCCTCCGAGGACCCTCCTCTTTTGCTGACTTTCTACCTTTCCCAGCTTGCCGTCTTTTTCCAGGAACTGACCCCTCCTGACAACTTGTCCAGAGTATGCAGGGTGCAGTTTCAGCGTCTTTACCTGTAAAGAGCACCACGGTCACACCGCTTCAAGACAAATGTGTTCTCTCGGCAGTTTACAGGGTAGTCAGTACTCTTCTCCAGCCCCACAACTCAAAGGCATCAATTCTCCTTATTCACTGTCCAACTTTGAGATGTATAGAGGGCATGTGAAAAGACCCTGGCTTGGATAAGTGCACCTTAGTCTTTAAACTGACATCCTTGCTCTTTGACACTTTAAGGAGGTCCTTGACAGCAGATTTCCCCAATACAGCACATCTTTTGATTTCTAGTCTGTTACCATAAATGTCATTGTGCATCTAAATAAAATGAAATCATTGATACCTATAATCTTTTCTCTATCTATCATAATGTTGCCTATAGAGGAGGAAATAGTTGATTTCTACCAACTGTTGCAGTCAGAAATTGATCGAACATATAACCAAGATGCATTAGTAATTATGACTGGACTGCAAATGTTGGGAACCAGGAAGAAAATATGGACTTGATGACAGAAATGAGGCTGGGGATAGAATGATAGACTTCTGTACAATCAGTGATTTATTCATAGCAAATACTTATTAGAAACATAAATGCAGGCTATGCACATGGATTTTCACCTGATGGGATGCACAGGAATCAGATAAATTACATCTGTGGAGTAAATCGTTGGAGAAGTTCAATATCAGCAGTGAAATCTAGGCCAGGTGCTGATGGTGGAACAGACCATTGACTACTTATATGCAAGTTCAAATTTAAGCTAAAGAAGGTTAAATCATATCCACAGGAAACAAAATTTGATCTTGAGTCTATCTCTCTTGAATTTAAAAACCAACTTGAGAACAGGTTTGAGGCCTTGAATACTAATGAGCGAAGATCAGATGAGCTGTGGGAAGATATCAAGGATATAATTTATGAAGAATGCGAAGTCATTACAAAGAAGGAAGAAGAAGAAAAGACCAAAATGGATGTCAGACTAGACTCTGAATATTGCACTAGAGCATCGAGAAGCCAAAGCAAAGGGAAGAAATCAAGAAGTTAAGGAGCTGAACAGAAGATTTCAAAGGACAACTCGGGAAGACAAGGCAAAGTATTATAATGAAATGTGCAAGGAGCTGGAGACATAAATCAAAAGGACCAAACTCACTCAGCCTTTCTTAAGCTGAAGGAACTAAAGAACAAATTCAAGCTGCAAGCTGCAATGCTGAAAGATGCTATGGGCAGAATATTGAATGATTCAGGAAACATTAAAAGAAGATGGAAGGAATATACAGAGTCATTGTACAAAAAAGAATTGGCTGACACAGAAGATTTCAAGAAACAACATATAATCAAGTGGTAAAGACAATGAAGGAGGAAGTTCAGGCTGCTCTGAAGTTCAGATGCTGCCCTGCATGTGCTCACCAAGTTTTGCCAAGAAACCTGAAGAAAACTATTTGACCAACTGACTGGAAGAGATCCATATTTATTACCATTCCAAAAGAAATGACCTGACAGAGTGTGGAAATTATTGAACAAGATCACTAATATCACATATTAGTAAAATCCTGCTGAAGATTATCTAGAAATACATTGACAGAGAACTACCAGAAATACAAGCTGGGTTAAAAGAGGTCATGGCACTAGAGACATTATTGCCAATGTCAGATGGATCTTGGCAGAAAGCAAAGAGTACCAGAAGAATGTCTGTCTGTGTTTCATTGACTATGCAAAGGCATCTGACTGTGTGGATCGCAATAAACTGTGGCTGACCTTGAGGAAAATGGGAATCCCAGAACACTTGATAGTGGAAGCAGTCCTCAGAACAGAGCAGGGAAACACTTCATGGTTCAAAATCAGGAAAGGAGTGCATCATGGATGCATCCTGTCTCCATACCTTTTCCGTCTATATGCAGAACAGATCATTCTGGAGGCTGGGCTTTATGAGCAGGAATATGGCATCAGGAGTAGAGGAAGACACACAAACAACCTATGTTATGAAGATATTTGTTCATGAAGGCAACTGCTTGTCCTGTTAAGAGAACAAACAGGTCTGTCTTAGAGAGGGTGAAACCAAGTTTCTCCTTGGAGGCTAGGATTTTGAAGCTTCGGCTCACATACTTTGGGCATGTGGCCAGGAGAGACCAGTCTTTGGAGAAGGACATCATGCTCAAAAGGGTGGAGAGCTAGCACAGGAGAGGAAGAACTTGGATGAGATGGATTGATACAGTAACTGGGGCAATGGGGATTGGTGTGTCGGAATTAGTGAGACTGGCTCAGAACAGGGCAGGGCTAAGAGCTGCTATACATGGTGTTGCTATGGGTCACAGGCAACTTGACAGCACATAACAACAAACAACATAGAGATATCACTGTTGGTGTCAGGTGGATCTTGGTCGAAAGCAGAGGGTACCAGTGGAGTCTATTTGTATTTGAGTGATTATGCAAAGGGATTTGACTATGTGGATCACAACAAATTGTGGTTGACATTGAAAAGAAAGGGAATCCTAGAACTCTTTATTGTTCTCGGGCAAAACCTATACCTAAACCAAGAAGTTGTTTTCCAAACAGAGCAAGGAAACGGCATGGTTCAAAATAAAGAAAGGAATGCATCAAGTATGTATCTTTTCTCCATACCTTTTCAGTCTATATACTTAACGGATCGTTCAAGAGGCTAGATTTATGAAGAAAAATGTAGCATCAAGATTGGAAGAAGACTCACCACAACCTGTGTTATGCTGATGACACAACCTTGTTCACCCAAACTGAGGAGGATTTGAAGTGTTGGAACACAAGGTTAAGGGCTGTAGCCTTCACTATGGATTGCATCTTGACATGAAGAAAACAAAGATTCCCCACAACCAGGTCAGTAGGGAGCGTTAGGATAAATGGAGAAAAGACTGAAGTTGTTAACAATTCCTCCTCGCTTGGACCCACAATCCATGCCCTTGACACCAGCAGTCAGGAAACAAAAGTCAGGTTGTCTGTTGTCAAGAACCTCTCTAGAGCAATGATGTTTGGAGTAAGACTAAGGTGTGTCTGATCTACACCATGATCTTCTCAATTGCTTGCTATGCGTCTGAGATCTAGACAGTGACAGTGAAGACAATCTGAGAGCTAAGGATGACAGAAGAAGAATCCATTTCTTTGAGTTGTGTTGCTCGAGAAGAGTATTGAAATGAAAATACTATGGGCCACCAAGAAAGCAAACAGGTCTGTCCTGGAGAAGGACAGATTGCTGCTTAGAGGCAAGGATTTTCAAGCTCTGTGGCTTGAAAACACACTGTGGGCATGTTGTCAGGAGGGACTAGTTCTTGGAGAAGAATATCATGCTTAGAATAGTGGAGAGGATCAGCACAGGATAGGAAGACCCTAGATGAGATGGATTGACACAGTGACTGTGGCAATGGAGTTACGTGTAGTAGACAGTGAGGTTGGCTCAGGAGAGATCAAGATTCAGAGCTGTTATTCACAGGGTCACTGTGTTGACTCATCAGCATCTAATACCACCACCACTACCACACTGTTCCAGCAGTAAAGACTTGTTTTCTTTATGGAACTCCATATCGGAAACCGGAGTCTTTGTGATCTTATTCAGTTAAGGTTTTGATTGAATAAGGAGAAAGAGTATCAGTTGGAAAATAAAGCCTTTGTAATAAAAATAAGACTAGAAAGAAGGGTAGATGTGTCGGAGGCAATGACTTTGGCTCAAGATGGAGCAGATTCAAGAGTACATAAGGTCACTCAGTCACTTCGATGGCACATAAAACAACAGAAAGAAAATTAAAGAATTTTTAAATTCTCTCGACAAAGACCTCTGTGTTGGAAACACTGTTTTAAGCAGCATAAATGGTGACTAGTTAGATGAACTTCACTGGGTGAAATACTTGAGAATCAAATCAATTACGTTTGTGAAAAGAAAGGTTGAAGAAGTTCAATACCATCAGTCAGAACAAGGCCAGAGGCCACTATGGAACAGATCATCAAGTCCTCATAAACAAGTTCAAGTTGAATCTGAAGAAAATTAAAACAAGTCCACAAGAGTCAAAGTACATCTTTTAATAAAATCCTCCTGAATTTAGATACCATATCAAGAATGTACAGTAGTTAAAGCAAATGGAAAAAATTATGAAAATGTTCTGAAGAAAAATCAAAGGGCAAAGAGAAGACAAAATAAAACATTATAGTGAAATGTGCAAAGACCTGGGATTAAAAAACTGAAAAGGAAGGCCATGCTTGGTATTTCTCAAGCTAAAGAGACTAAAGAAAATCAAGCTGCAGGTTGCAATACTGCAGGACTCTACAGAAAAAAAAAAGAATCACATAGGAAACATCAAAAGGATGTGCAGGCTGGATTTAGAAGAGGTCGTGGTACTAGGGATATTATAGCTAATGTTAGATGGATCTTGGCAGAAAGCAGAGAATACCAAAGGAATGTTTATCTGTGCTTCATTGACTATGCAAAGGCTTTTGACTGTGTGGATCACAACAAGCTATAGCTGACTCTGAAAATAATAGGAATCCCAGAACATTTGATTGTGCTAATGTGAAACCTATACTTGGACCAAGAGGCAGTTGTCAGAACAGAGCAAGGAGACACTACATAGTTCAAAATCAAGAAAGGGGTCTGTCAGGGATGTATTTTGTCTCCATACTTTTTCAATCTGTATGCAGAACAGATCATCCAAGACGCTGGGCTGGAAGAGGAGGAATGTGGCATCAGGATTGGTGGAAGAATCATCAACAACCTGCGTTATGCGGATGACACAACCCTGCTTGCTAAACTGAGGAGGACCTGAAGCGCTTGCTGCAGAAGGTCAAGGATTGCAGCCTTCAATATGGATTGAAGCTCAACATCAAGAAAACAAAGATTCTCACCACTGGGTCAATTGACAGCATCAGTGTAGATGGTGAAGAGATTGAGATAGTTAACAGTTTTAGTTTACTTGGTTCCACAGTTAACACTCTTGGTAACAGCAGCCAGGAAATCAGGAGACAAATTGCATTGGGAAAGTCAACTGTGAGGGACCTCTCAAGAGTACTGAAGAGCAACAATGTCAGACTGGTGACTAAGGTGCGCCTGATCCAGGCTATAGTCTTTGCAATTACATGCTATGCATTGGAGAGTTGGACAATAAATAGGGATGATAGAAAGAGAATTGATGCCTTTGAGCTGTGGTGCTGGAGAAGAGTGTCGAATATACCATGGACTGCTAGGAGAACAAACAGGTTTGTCCCGGAGAGGGTGAAGCCAGAATGCTCCTTGGAGGCAAGGATTCTGAAGCGTCGTCTGACATACTTTGGGCATGTTGCAAGGAGGGACTGGTCCTTGGAGGGGACATCATGTTTGGGAGAGTGGAAGGACGGCACAGGAGAGGAAGACCCTTGATGAGATGGATCGATTCTGTGAGTGGAGTGGTGGGAATGAGTGTGTCTGAGACGGCGAGGTTGGCACAGGAGAGAACGGCGTTTAGGGATCTTGTACATAGGGTCGCTATGAGTCACAAAAGACTCGATGGCACACAACAACAACAACATAGCACCAGGGATATCATTGCTAATGTCAGAGGATCTTGGCTGAAAGGAGAGAATACAAGAAGAATGCCTTTTTGTATTTTTCTTGACTATGCAAAGGCATTTGACTCTGGGTAACATAAACTATGGCTAACATTGAGAAGAATGGGAATTCCAGAACACTAAATTATGCTTCTGTAAAATCTATATCTAGTCCAAGACACTGTTGTCCAAGCAGAGCAAGGGAAACATGGGCGTCACCGCTGCACCCTTTCTTCATGTATACTCACTCCGTATGCTGAACAAATCATTAGAGAAGCTGGTCTTTAAGAAGAAGTGTGTAGTATCAGGAAGACTCAGCAACAACTTGCATTATGCAGATGACACAACTTTTATATTCTCACAGATGTGAAATGTCACAAAGCTAATTTTAAAGAAAATTCAGGAAGAAAATAGAGCCAATTCCTAATATATTCTCTGCTGACATTCCATGAAACTGTAGTTGAAGGGTTCTCTGGGTTAGATGGGTGGGAAAAGAAGAAGAATAAAACACTAAGAGGGAACTATGGCAGCCTAGTGGATAGGGAATGCCACTGCCAACCCAGAGTCTGGAAGTTTGAATCCACCAGCCCCTCTGCCTGAGAAAGACGAACTGTCTCCTCCCGAGTGATTGACAGTCTCTGCAAGCCCACTGCAGGGCCTGCTATGGGACAGTTCTGACTCAGTGAAAGCGAGTGAGTGAATGATACTTTAACCAAACCTGCTGCGGTGTCTACTCTCCTGCAGTTAGGACACCTGCAGCCACTGAGCCAATTCCCAATCATACCAGCCCTCCATCGATTTTCTGAGGTTCTAAATCTTCACAGGAGCAGGCAGCTCCTCTTTCTTCCTCAAAACAGCTGGTAGACTCAAACCACTGACGTTTTGGTTAGCAGCTCAATGCGTATCCACTAGACCACCAGAGCAACTTCTGGTTGTAACTACAGGCGCAGGACTTAAAAGGATCTGTGTACCTTTTCCAAGCTCTGTTCCCCTCTGAGAGGCAGCCTGCTGGTCTGTTTGCATAGCAAGGTCTTCAGGACATATGTTTGACCGTATATAAATCCAGACAAACACTGCCTCCAGGAGATTTGCTAAGCAAAATAACCCAGAGAAATCAAAACAAAAGCAAGTATCAGTCACTTAGGCAAATGCAAGTCAAGTGGCAGTCCCAAAACATAGAAAACACAACATGGTCATTAATGCATCATCTGTGCACTATATTCAATGACGAACACATCACTGCCTCAAAATATACGTTAGAGGTGCTCTTAGATTCATTGGAGTTGGTTCTGATTCACAGCAACCGTACAAATAACAGAACGAAGCACTGCCTGGCCCTGGGCCCTCTTCAGAAACATTGCTAGGTTTGATCGCAGTCTTGTAATCACTGTGTCACCCACCCCTTTGAGGGCCTTCATCTTCACTGAGCATCTGCTTTTCCAAACATGACGTCCGTCTCCAGTGCCTGGTGCTTCTCATAACATGTCGAAGTGTGTGAGACAGCATTTAACGAGCCTCACATCTAAGGAGCCTCTGACTCCACTTCATCCACGCTATCTTGGCTCAGTTGCTGTTCTGCAAGTTCATGGTATAGTCGGGACTCTTCACTAACATTGCAGGTCAGAGGGACCCACTTGTCTCCAGGCTTCTTTGTGTGTTGTACGCTGTGTCATGGACATGAGGCTGTTGAACATCTCCTGCTTGAGTCAGGAGCACCTTAGCCCTCAAAATGACATCTCTGTCTTTTAATACGTTAAAGAGGTCTTTTACAGCAGACTTGACAGTGCAAAAATGGCTTGGTTTTCTGATTGTAGTGTCTTTAGATGGATACCATGGCCTTTCAGCACTTTAAAAAGTGGCAGCTGATTTGTTCAGTGCAAGATGTCATTTGATTTTTTTGATCGTTGTTTCTTTGGGTGTCGATTGTGATTCTAATTCTTTAGAACTTCAGTCTTTTCTCTATCACAATGATGCCTCCTGGTCCAGTGGTGAGGATTTTTGTTTTCTTGATGCTGAGATGTAATCCATATTGAAGGACGATGTCTTTGACCTTCTTCAGTAAGTGCTCACATCGTCCTCAGATTCTGGAAGCAAGGTCATGCCATCTGTAGAATGAGGTGTTGACAAAACTTCCTGTAATCCTGATGCCACAGTCTTCTTCGTATAATCCAGCGTCTCAGATTATTTGCTCAGCATATAGATAAATTAACTATGGTGAATGGACAGAACCTGACACTCTTATTTGTTC
Source organism: Elephantulus edwardii (assembly GCF_000299155.1). Lineage (NCBI taxonomy): Eukaryota > Metazoa > Chordata > Mammalia > Macroscelidea > Macroscelididae > Elephantulus > Elephantulus edwardii. Next base: position 3,765,149 of record NW_006399877.1, read on the forward strand.
TTCCTTCTGACAGCCATGTCCCCCCTAACGATATCCCCACGGCTCACACCATTATTTCACTCGGCTGTGATGGAATTCCTTCCATTAATGGCTGCTGTGTCTACAACGCGACCTTGTGTCGACATCAGCAAGTGTGCGTGTACGCACCGTACAGAGAGGAGGGGGGAGATCCCTGTTAACTGTTCTCCGTTCCTATTTAGCACTTGGCGCAAGCTACCCTTGTGCACATTTAACTCATGTACTTGTTTTTGCTTTTTAAGTCCCACCTGCTCCCCAGGGAATGTAAACTCCTTAAAGGCAAGGAATTATTCCCCCCCCCCTTTGTCTGTCTTTCTATTTGTCTGTTTTTCAACACCAGATTCTCCGCACTTACAACATAGACTGGCCCGTAACGCTCAGGATCTATTTGTTGAATGGGTGAGAGAACTTCCCGTGGACCTTAGCTCTGTGGACACGTCCATGTTATTGTAGTGGTTAACCACTTGCATCTGTGTTTGTTTTCCTTGGTTCGTGGCCGGTGAGTATTGTTGACCCGCAGAGACACGGTGTCTTAGAAGAAAGTCGTTGGTCTGAGAATCAGGGAGCCCTTCTTTCTCATGACCTCACTGACTGTGGGAGACGGGGAAGGCCCTCAAACCTCAGTCCCTCACTCAGCTGTAAATGACAATTAGGAAGAAATAGCAGCTATCACTTCTGAGCACTTTCTAGTACGCCAACCCCTGTGGTAATTACCTCCTGACGCCCCTAGCAGGAAGCTTAGGAGGTGAATGCTGTTAGAATGTTGACTTTACAGATAAGGGAATGGATTCCCTAAGATGTTAAGTCATTATCCAAGAACCGCAGGAAATCAGAAGCAGAAGGTCATGAGCCACCATCCCAGCCGTTTTCCTAGTTCTCATTGTGTCTCCGGGTTAGGATGTATTCGGGATAAGATCCCTTCTGCTCTAGGAATTTCTCTCTGCCGACGCGCTCACCCATCCATCCAAGATACATTTTTCTATGTGTTCTTCCACCTGCCCGTTCATTCTTCCACTCATCTATTGACTCACTCACTTACCCACTCACCCACCCATCTATTCACCACCAGCTCATATATTCATCCATCCATTCACCTATCCACCGACACATCTATCCACCAATCCACCCATTTATCCAACCATTATCGTTCATCTACCCACTCACCCACCCATCTATTCATCACCACCTCATATATCCATCCCTCCATCCATTCACCTATCCACCAACACATCTCTCCAACATTTATCCAACCATTATCCACCCACCAAACTATTCACCACCAACTCGTATATTCATCCATCCATTCACCTATCTACCGACACATCTACCCACCATTCCACCCATTTATCCAACCATTATTGTTCATCTACCCATCTATTCACAACTACCTCACATAGTCATCCATCCATTCACCTGTCCACTGACACACCTATCCAACATTTATCCAATCATTATCCCACCCACCCATCTATTCACCTGTGGAGCTTCACATATACTTGTCCCTCCCCTCACTCATCCTCTCACCCGACTCTCTCTTGCCTACCTGAGGAGCTCTACTTTTTGGAGCTCAGTAGAAACATCTTTGCAGACCGAGAAGCTGATTTCCCCACTCACAGTCAGTCATTGGTGACGTCTTTGTGCTCAAAGAACATTCCAGCATGACTTCATTAGCTACACCAGCAATTTGGACTCGCAGGTGACAGAAAACTGACCAGGGGAAGAAGAATTAAATTCAACCTAGCCGAAAACACCCAAGCTAACATTTGGTACTTGGAGAAGGGGTCCGGTGGTGGGAGACTCTAACATGCTTTCTACTATAGACACTTTGGGAACTGGCCATGACTTCTAATATACTTAGGATCTGCATTATTTTTAAAAAATTAAAGAATGAATTGGCAAAAGCATAAAATGCTATTTGAAAAGGACAACTAGAAATCATCATCGCCCTCTGCTCAGACTGTAGCAAAGATTTGCTAGAAGCATTGAGAAATTCGGCTCTCCACTCTGACCACAGGATGAGGGAGCCCACAAAAAATGGTCTCAATCCCTGTATTCAAGGAACTTTCCGTTCTTGTGGTGGAAGAGATGAGTTAGCATTAAAAGGTAAATATCACCCAGATGTGGCTGTATTGGGTTCAGGGATGAGGCAGCATCTAGAACAGGGAGAGCTTACACATCTGCAAAAAAGATTGGGGTGATAGTCCCTGCATGATAGCGTGGGAGGAGCCTCTGTACATAGAAATAAGTGGTCCTAAGGGGAAACTTGAATGATCTCTTAGGAGGAGGGGAAATTCCAACTCTCCATGGCACAAGATGGTCAAGTGTTGCTGGGATGTCCTCCTACCTGTTCTCATGATCACCCAAAAGAGCAGTGGTACAAGTCTAGACACTGTCCCTGATAAGACTCTCTGTCACTCTGAAAACCACTCAAGGCTAAGGGCATGAGAAAAAGAAATGATGTCTCCATCGCCTCTGCCCAAGTGCAGCTCTGTTTGGGAAGGGCTGGGTACTGGTACTCATCCCAGAGCCCAGAGCCCACCAATGATGTGGGCTTGAGGATGTATTTTCCAGATATTTACTGAGAAAGAAAATGGGAATATAACATAATGCCACATATTAGTTTTGTGCAAATCTTTTTTTGCACCATTTCCCTTATAGCTCAGGCCTGGAATCAACCCTGTGGGGGTTGATGTCTTGAGTCTCTCACCTTTGAGCCCTCTGAGCCTACTGCGGTTTGGCTGTTAGAGGACGTAATGAAGCTTTATTTGAGGTGATGGCTCAGGGAAGACTGGGATTGAGAGATTCCCTCTGCACAAAAGAGGAGCTGAGTGACTGCTGACTCCACAGTGGCACCAGTACCCAGGATCCTTGGCCATCCCTCTAGATAGGATTCAGTTGTACAACAAGGATGACATTAGGGATTGAATTGTTTCCCACAAAAACATGCATCAACTCAACTAGACCGTGATTCTCAGTGTTAAGTGATTATTCTCCATTTTGTGATCTGACATAATTATTCCATGTTTAGGAAATCCTCATTTCTATCATCTCAGCTGGAGCAGCCACAATGCTCCTTGGAAGTGAAAATGACAGAGTTTTGTCTCACAAACTTTGGGATGTTGTCAGGAGATGCCGGCCCCTGGAGAAGGACATGAGGATATCCTGTTTGATAAAGCAAGGGGGAAGGAAAGGCAAGGCAAGGCCAGGCCACAGGAGAAGGATTGACACAGTAGCTATAACAGGCTCAAGTACAACAATGATTATGAGGACAGCACGGGGTCAAGTACCTTCTGTGGTCCATAGTCTGAGTCAATCGGATCGCACCTCACAGAAAATATTAAGGAGGCAAAATTAGAGAAAATTATGTAAAGAAGCAAGATACAGTCTGAAAGATTAGGTTATACCTTCAATCTCTTTTGTGATGGAAAATATTTTAAGCAACAAAGATAATAGGAACCTACTTCTACCAAGAAAGAAGAATTAGGAGCCGAGCTTGTCCTTTTTGCCCAGGACTCCGGCGTTGAGAACTTCCTAGACCTAGTAGATGACAGTCACGAAGACTTCCCCTCAGAGCCAACGGAGAGAGGAAGGCTGTGTCTACTGTGGGCACTCTGAGTTTGGACTTGTAGCCTCTTATCTCTCAGAATAAATGTTTGTTTCCTAAAGACATCCACTTGTGGTATTTCTGTTACAACAGCACTACAGAAATAACCCAGACGGGCCACCAGACCCCACTGTGTATCGTCTCTACCTTGAGAACATGGCAGCCATCACTCATTGCCATCTCTCCTGATTTTGCCCTGGGAAAGTTAGCTGTCAGGGACTTCTCCAGAGTGCTGCAAAGTAATGATGTCGGTGTGGAGATTAAGGTGCACCTGACCCAGGCCATGGTCTTCACAATTACTTGCTATGCATCAGAGAGCTGGACAATGACAAAGGACAACAGAAGAAGAATCAGTGCCTTTAAATTGTGGTGCTGGAGAAGAGCACTGAACATATCATGGACTACCAAGGTCTGTCCTGGAAGGGGTGAAGCCAGGCTGCTCCTTGGAGGCATGGAGTTTGAAGCTCCCTCTCACATGCTTTGGGTATGTTGCCAGGAGAGACCAGTCTTTGGAGAAGGACACCACATCTGGAAGGGTAGAAGGACAGTGCAGGAGAAGATGACCCTGGATGAGACGTACTGACAGTAACTGGAGTAATGGGGGTAAGTGTGTCAGAGTCAGTGAGACTGACTTAGGACAGAGCAGGGTTCAGAGCTACTGTTCGTAGGATCGCTACGAGTCACAGTCGACATACCAGCAACAACAATTTGTCTTCAAAGATGTCTTGGTGATGCAGTAGCTAAGCACTCCTCTGGCACCCAAAAAGTTGGTGGTTCAAACCCATGCAGTCACTCAGGAGAAAAGACCTGAGACTGCTCCCACAGAGATTGAAGGGACCTCTCCCCTCCTCCCAGGACAGGTCTGCTCTGTTACCATGGACCTTTAATCAGAACCATCTCAGTAGCACCCACCAGCCCCAGCAACCGCAGCCACATTCTGCTCATGGGTCCCTGTTTGCTTCTGCAATTCTGTGTGCTCATGCCAGTAACCCTGGATCCAACCGGCCGTTTCCCAGTGGCCACTCTGCAACCACAGACCGCAACCAGCTGAAGATCTGTAAGCCGAGGTCTGTAAGCTGTGTTCTGTTTAAGGCTGTGGTAGTGAAGACCATCAGCTACTGCAGGATGAGGTTCTTTGCAGAAGGCTTTCACGCTCTCAGGATTTCAATATAAACATAAACTTCGTGTCATGTTTCCTTTTTCTGAAAAGCATTACTGCTGTTGGAATTTTTAAAGAGCTTAAGGTTATCATTGACCTCTGGTCCAATTAGTCCGTTTTGCATTAACAACATTTACAAAGGAGCGCTGCCTAGTGTCCCCCTGAATGATCCCACAGTGGCCGAGGCCACCTACTATACAAGTGAGGTAATGGGGGGAACTTGGTCCATGAGAAAATTTTACCAAAGTGTTTCCCAAAGCCTAGCCTTCAGAGCAGTAATTCCATAGCATGTTAATACTATTAAATAACAAAGAATTCTGTGGTCAAGTAAGCTTATAAATCACTGATTAAATTCCGTTTTAAAAGTTTATTTACTACAATAAAAAAGATTTTTTGGGAATCTTACTACTGTGATGTGAATTATGAATTTTCAACAGAAGAAAGTTATATGTGATATTTCTCAAACTCACTTGACCACAGAAACCATATTTTACGGGGCATCAGTGGGACTTTCACATTGTATAGACCAACATGTGGAAAACACATGCTGAAAGTTCATGGTCACTTGGCAAAGGAGAAGATGCAAGCCTTGAACTCATGATCCTTGTGTGTAAGTCCAGCAGTTCAAGTCAGCTTCCAAGAAACAGAGCCTCAGATTCTATTTCCTTTCCTTTTTTTTTTTTCTCCTTTCATTAGGTTATTTACAAAATTCTAACACAAATTTGAACAAATTCTTTCAATTTCCCTCACCAACCACCATCAAATTGTGCAAACCATTGATTACTCCCTTTTCCCCCTGCACATCCACATCCCTCTGCTTCCAGCCTCTCCCACCCCTCTTGGATCCATATACTCCATTCTACAATAATGATCTTATACAATATTTATCAGATTGTCTGTTCTGTAAACCCAGTATTGCATATTGTACGGAGGTCATTTTGATTTGAACACCAAGAGCTGTAAAGAAATCTGGTCTCTTTCCCACAATGCGTGTTAGAGAGATCTCCTCACCTGGGATTCCTGATCCACAGACTACGGACACTGCCCCCTTTTGTACCTGTCACCAGGTCTTCACGACCTTTGGACCTTTAGATGACATTCCCAGAAAGGCAAATGACCGCATGTGGGAGATGTTTTGTTTCACAAGCGGCGGACATGTCTCCGTAGTGAAGTTCAAGTTTTAGAAAATGTGTGGAGATTTATTAAGTTGACAGGTGGCACTGACTGGGGAGAGAGCTCAGTGCACTGTCGGCTGACGGCAGAGCTGTAGAAACCTCGCAGACTGGATCAAAGAGGAAATCTACAGGGAGAGAAGCTTATTTTAAAAGCTGCACAGGTGTTCAAGAGACATCTGAGCATGGACAGAGTCAAAAAGACGGGCTTCAGAGAAGTGCGTGAGAACCCCCAAAGGCACAGCAGCTTCCCCAAGAGTTGAGTCTGCCTTGTGCTGGTTGACAACACACGGACATTGTGAGCAGGATGTCCAGACCAAAGAAGGCCACGGGCACCTGGGCTCTGTCCAGAAAATGCACCTGCAAGGCACCCAGTGTGTTATGGACACCAGACTTCAAGGGAAGTATCGGCAGGTTGGAGTGTGGCCCAAGGAAGGCTCCAAGAACACTGCAGACTGCATAAAATATGAGAAGTGGTGACGGTGATGTGGACGAGATGGCAGCAGGAGGGCCGGAGAACCATCCTCACAGCCCTAAGGCCAGCACTAGACTAAGTTCAGACGGAGTCCTGTGCTCCCAGACCCCACTGCAGTGACGGTGGGGGAGTGGGTGGGTCAATATGGGAGCCTGTTATGTTCATAGAGGAAAACTCAGGCTTGACCCTTCCCTGGAGGCAATACCGAGTGCTGGAGCAGAGCTGAGCCATGGCACCTCCATCTCCAACATCTTTTCACTGTGCTTGGTTCCAGGAAGCAATGATTTTAGGTGCCATCCGGTTCATTCCTGTTCACGCCAACCCCTAGCACAGCAGAAGGAGGCGCTTCGTGGCCTGCATCACCTTCTCAGTCACTGGCCTGTTTGAGCTACTGTGTAATCCCTCTCCTTGGGAGTCTTCCTCATCGCACTGACCCTCTATCAGTCCTGATGTCCTTCTCCAGAGACTGCCCCAACCCCCCCATTACTACATCCAAAGTATGTGAGACCAAGTCCTGCTCGGTTTTCTTCTCAGGGGCATTCCAGCAGTGCTTCATGCAGGAGGTATTAGTTCTTCTGGCAATCCGAGCTAAGTGTTCTCTATTCCTACCAACACCTCAATTCAAATAACCAAGCCTTTGGTCTTCCTTATTCACTGTTTACCTTTTGCATCCACATTGCTGTTGTTAAGTGCCATCGAGCCGCAGGCGACTCATAGCGACCCTATGAAGGAGAGTCCTCGATGCTTGGGTGCCTTTCATCCTCTCTCCAGGTTCATAGGGTTTCTGGAGGCAAGCTATTATGGAAGTGGATGCCACTCCTCCTTCCAATTGCATCCATATAGGGAACTAATAACTACATGACTTGGATATCCTTAAAGGGGCAGTCTTGGTTTTTAGTATTTCACTAACTATTCACGAAATAATAACACATGGAGGTTCCTTGTTCTTCAGTTGGGGAGGATTGGAAATGCTGAGCAGGCACCAAGCGTGATCTCTCCGCAGGTGGCGCGCCCAGTCAGACGCTCACACCCTCTGACCTGGAACCCTCGCTCTGAACACCCACCTCACAGGACAGGGCCGGGTCAGCAGCGTTTGTGATGGTCTGAACTGCCCCTAACGTGCGGCAATTTCTCCTGAGGGTCTGTAGGTCTGAGGGCCCGATTGCAGGAAGCTGCCTTGACGGTCCTCCTTCCCCTCCAGGTTCACGCTGAGCGAGCACGCCAGCTAGGGACTGCTCCTCTATTACCTGACTGTTCCCTGGGCGGGGTGGCTGCCGTGGAGTCCAGTGAGGCCCTGAATGACCCTGTTTGGTTAGCAGCTGAGTATTGAAGTGTTCTCACCATGAGCCTAAATACACTGTTATGTGAGCTTATTTGACGTATACGCAGGGCTGCCAGGTAAAACACAGGACACTGAGTTAAAGTTATTTCCAATAAGCAGCCAATATTTGTTTTCTTTTTGTTGTAATCTGAGTGAGCATTTACAGAGCAACTTGGTTTTCCGTTCAATGAAGCATACAAATGTTGCTTTACCGCTCTAACTACAACACCCTCAGTGTAACGCATCCTCTCACGTCTCCTTGTGGGTCCCATTTCCATTCCGCCTCTCTCCTCCCCTGCCCATGTTTTGAGCTCCATCCTGGAGCAAACAGGCTCTTCTGATTATTCTGAGGCTTGAACGGCCTCCTCGTGTTACTGGTCATCATACAGGAATGTCTACTGTTTGATAGAGAGTGAAGTCATGGGAATTTTTGTCTAATGGTGATTAGGGAGCTCTGGTGGCCTGGTGGCAAGAAGCTGCACTGTAATCCTGAAGGCGCGAAGTTCGAATCCACCAAGAGCTCCACAGGAGGAGGATGGGCAATCTCCTCCTGTGTAATTAGCTGCTCCTGGGTTAGCTCCAGGTCAGTTCCCACTCGACAGAACACAACAACCACTCAAAGGCCTTTGGGTCGAATCTCCACGCTGTCCCAAGGCAGGAAGATGGGCATTCTCCTTCCGTGTGATTTACTGCCTCTGAAAACCTACTGAAGGGTCAGCTGTGAGCCCGTTCCAACTCTACAGTTCTCAGCAGCAATTACTAAGGTCAGCGGGGTCGAGGCCCGGGCATTCTGCCAGTCTCCTTCGGAGCAGGGAGCCTCGCCATTTTTAGGGTTTTTATTTTTCTTTTCCACCAACAGTATTTCTTTAGAAAACCTACCCCCAGCTCGGGAATGAGATATAGACAATGAATCCAGCAGAGAGAGGTATAGTTCAATGAACAACTGGATGGTATAGATCTAAACCTATCCCTCAGCTATCGATTTGTTCATCTGAATTTCAACCTGAACTTGAACTCCCAGACTCTTATCTGCTCTTCTGACAACTGTGGTGAACACTATGTCCGCACATGACAGACTCTGCATTAGGTGGGCTGTGTCCATCCCTCCCTACAGGCCCGTCTGTGAGCTGAAGCTGCCTTTCCAAGTCACTGTCTCCGAGGAAGATGGAGGGGCTCTTGGCGTGCCTGTCACTGTCCCAGGTAACTGCTCACTCTAGCTCAGGGCATAAGTGCACGGAAGCCGTGCTTAGCCTGCAAACTGGGTCATCTGTCCCTGGGTGCGTGTGACTCTGACTCAGGACACAGACTCAGCCATGCCATCCCACCAGCTGTCCCAAGATGGGTTCTCTCCCACGAGCCTCTCTCAAGTCAGCAGGGCTAAAATGGGAAGGGGAGACGTCACCGCAGGCGGGCAGGCAGGCAGGCTGGCCTCCAGTTCTGGGGACTTGGGCAAGCTCCCTGGGGAGCAGAGCCAGGCCTCTGAGCTCACGGCCTCGGATGACCCAGAGAGCCCAGACGAGAGCAAAGGGCACCTCCTGACCCAGATCCCAAGCTGGCAGTGGTCTCATGCTGTAAGGGCCCGTTTCTCTGGAGGAGCTGCCTCCTTCCCTCGCAAGCGATACCCTTTGTTCTGTTTATGGAAAAAAAGGAAAAGTCACAGGAGCCCCGAGCAGCCCAGTCCCGCTCTACAGTCATGTTCCTTAATGGTCTGATTGGTTAGAGGGGATGCCTTGGTGGTGCCTTGGTGGTGCCCTTGGGATGCGCTTGGGCTGCATGTTTACTGTTGCAAACCTGCAGTCCCTGCCTTGGAGCCCGCTCCGGTTCAGGGCCCAACACAGCATCTCAGCAGAACCACCATCACAGTGAAACGAGCTGCACGCTGCTTGTCTGTGTTCTAATGTAACGTGTGATGTGTGGGCTGCTAAGTAAAATCTGAGGGATCCCAGTTCCCCAGCAGTTTTGTGGGAGAGCGTGGACACACACCTCCCACAAAGCTGTGCGGTCTTGTTAACCTGAGAGGCCGTCATCATGAGTCACAAACACCAATGCCAGTGGCCCCTGTGCCTTTGGAAAGAGGCATCATTCCAGGAAAGGACCGGTGAGGGAGAAAGCCTTGGATGGACACAGTGAACCCGACAATGGCCTGGAGTGTGGGGGGAGGGTGAGGATGACTCAGGATTTGGCAAGGCTCAGATCATAGGGCCACTGGGAACCCTGCTCAACTGGTCACCAGACACCTAACAACGCGTGCAACATTTCACAGGCTACTGGGTTTTGAGTCCCTGCTGGAGACTCATAGTTGTAGGAATTAGAGTGAATTTTTTACATTCTCAAGAACGTCCATTGTATGTGAAATGTGGAGGTATTAGTTTTTTCACTCCAGTTGTCCCCCTATAGTAGCTGCTGGCCCCTGTCGTGGGCCTCTCCCCAAGGCTCTGCCCACATTTCATCACGGAGGCACTTCTCATTCCTCGCTGAACCGGCCTCCAGGCTGAACCGACCTCCAGGCTGAACCGGCCTCCAGGCTGAACCCAGGGCTCTGTTTTGTGTGCAGTCCTAGATGCAGCTGGAAAACAAAGGTTCTGCAGACATGGCCCTGGTCACATCCTCACCCCTGCACGTCGTGCATCACGCAGAAGTCCTTCGTCCACAGAGCGAAGGGGCCAGTGATGGGCTCTGCAGGAGACAAGCCTTCCCAGAGGAGCTTCATGGATTGGCCCAAGAATAGAACAAAAAACCAACCCACGGCCACCAAGTCAATTCCTGCTCATGGTGACCTGCAGGGAGAAGCGGGCCTCGAAGGCTGTCATCTCAACAGGAACAGATGGTCTCATCGTTCTCCACGTGTCTGTGTGTCAAACCGCCCAGACAGAACTGGCCCATAGCTCACCCTCCAGCAGGTTTTCAGAGGCAATGAACCACACAGATAGAAGGAGATTGCCTGTCCTTCTCCTGTGGAGCAGCTGGTGGATTTGAACCCTGGGCCTTTCAGATTGTAACGAAGTTTCTTATCACTAAATCACCAGAGGTCCTCTAACCATTTTATGATCAGTCAGCATCCCAGTGCCTAACCCTGTACCACCACCAGGAGCTCCTCTCCCACCAACTATGCTTTGTAATCTGTAGCCTCTAAAACTGTGATTATAATCCCATTTGGAAATGGGCTGTTTTGTTATGCTAATGAAGCAGGATTAGTCTAGAGTGTGTTTTGCATCCATCTATTGAAGTATGAAGGAGATTAAGCACGGAAGGCAGTGAAGCAGAGAAAGAGAACAGAGAAGACCAGCTCTTCACAAGAAGATCCACAAGGAGCGGAGGCCCCGAAAGAGACAGGGCCCTTCCTCCAGCGCAGGCCCAGCAGGGCGTGGGAGAAAGCGGGCGCCCAGCCTCCCACACACTACGGAGGCAGAAAAGCGGGGCAGGCCAAAAATGGACAGCAGCAGAGCCTCTGAAACCGGCTATTAAACGTGGGCCTGCTAAAGCAAAAGGGAGAGACGATGTTTTCAAAGGGCAGCTCAAGAAGAAAAGGTTAAGGAATATAATGAGACTTTTAAAGATCGAAGTCAGAAGAGCAAAAGAGAAGAACTCGCTCATCATTTCTTAAGCAGATAGACCCTCAAGTTCCAAGCGTCAAGAGCAAATGAAGGTGTCTGGTCCAGGAAGAGCTGGTCTCTGATCAAACACTTCAGGAGGAAGCTCAGGACCAGTAACCCTGGTAAACTCCCTCCCTGGTCCAGTGCCCACCACGCAGGCACTACTGTGCTCACGCCCATTGCTGCAGCTTCGTGTCCAGCCATCGTTTTGTGTTTCTTTGGTTTTCGTTTTCTTTTATTATTAATTATTATTATATTAGTTTATCCATCTTTTTGAGATCTCTTCCTCTTTTTTACTGACCTGCTTTTTCAAACACGCTGTCCCCCCCAGGATTGGTGCCTCCTGATACCAAACCTCACCGCCCTGGCTTCTGAGAACTCTGACCGTGTGATAGATTTGTCCTCCCGTGCTAGATTTGTCCTTCTCTTGACCATCCGTGTAGTCCACCAGCACTGTTGTTATTTAGTGCCGTCAAATCGAGCACGACTCATAGCAATCTATACAAAGCAGATCTGTCCTATCCCGTGTCATCCTCATCGTTTCTGACACACTCCAACCCATTGCATCAGTCACTGTGTCAATTAATCTGATTGAGGGTCTTCTCTTTCGCCGTCCCTCCACCATTCCAAGAATGATGTCCCTTTCCAAGAACAATGTATCTTCTAACAACATGCTCAAAGAATGTGAGATGAAGCTAGGAAGCTTTGCCACTTGTGCCTCCAAGGAGCACTCTGGCTACACTTTCTCCAAGATGTATCTGTTTGTCCATGGGATGGAAAGTCAGTGCTCTTCCTCAGCACCACAGCTCAAAGGCATCAACTCTTCTGTTGTACTTATTCATTGCCCAGTTCTCGGATGCATAGCAAGTTATTGAAAAGATCATGGCCCGAATCAGGTGCATCTTAATCTTCAAAGCGCAGTTACTACAATGCAGTTATTGAGTTTCAGTTAGTCTTCCTTGTTCGTTGTCTCTGACTCGAGGACACCCAACAACCAGCATCTTGGCATCAATCTTCCTTGGGATTGGAAGGTTCTCAGAAAAGGAACCCAGGTTGAAAGGACACGCTTCCCTTTTGAATCTTCATTCTTGGCAGCGCTGAGGTCTCTCACTCTCCACTTTGATCACTTGTAAAATAAAAGATGATGCAGACCACCTTGCCAGGAAACTGCTGCTATGCTTGAACAGGCTGCAGCCAGTCACCACATTCACCTGAGTCTATCTCCTGGGAGGAGGTTACCCATCTTTTTCCTGAGGAGACACTGGTGGCTTGAAATGACCAGAGTCGTGCCACCTTTGGGTTAACAGTGCAACTGGCCACTCCCGGCCCTCCAGAGCTCCCTGTGACCTCATGGTGGAAAATGAGTAAAGATAATTCCTCCCTAGCCCTGCCTACTTAACATCACAAAGACGGTCTAGTCTTTTGAAACACAACTTGAAGTGTACAGAATACAGAACCTCAAAAAAGCCAAGCATCATAGCCTTGCCAAGTTGACACATACTTTGGGGGACACAATTCACTCCATGATGTGGAATAGTCCCTTAATGGTAGCAAGAAATTTGAGGACCAAGTACCTATATCATCTGACAAGCGTTCTTGCTCAGATTCCCTAGGTGGGGTCAACATTTGATGTGCTCACCTGCTGTCCAAAAGGTCAGAGTCCAGTCCACCAAGCGGAGCCCAGGAAGAAAGGCCTGGTGATCTACTTCTGAACTATCAGTCATTTCAGAACATTTATTAACAGTGAATGAGTCCTAATGGCACAGTGGTTAAGTTCTTCTGATGTTCTGCAGAGGGAGGGGACCAGTCTACTCCTGTCTAGGTTACAGTGCAGCCCCAGACACCCCGTGGGGAAGCTCTGTCCCCCCAAGTCACGGGAGTCAGAATCTACTGGGCAACAAAGTTGTTCGGGTTTTTTATTAATGGTAATCACGCACGAGGCTGGTCTTTATGAGGAGAAATGTGACATCAGGATTGGAAGAAGGCTCGTTGATAACTTGCATTAAACAGATGACACAACCCTGCTTACTGAAACAGAGGAGGACCTGAAGCATTTGTTGCAGAAGGTCAAGGACTGCAGCCTCCAGAATGGATTGAAGCTCACTATCAAGAAAACAAAGATTGTCAGCACTGGGCCAATTGGCAGCACCAAGAGGGATGGAGAAGAGATTGAGGTTGTTAATAATCACAGCTTGCTCAGCTCCACAATCAACACTTTGACACCAGCAGTCAGGAAATCAAAAGATGAGTTGGATTAGGAAAGGCTGCTGTCAGGAACCTCTCCAGAGTGCTGAAGAGCAAAGATGTCAGTCTAGAGACTAAGGTGTGTCTGGTCCAAGTCCTGGTCTTCATAATTACTTCATAATTACTCAGAGAGCTGGGCAATGAATTACAATGACAGAAGAATTTATGCCTTTGAGTTATGGTGCTGGAGAAGAGTCTTGAACATACTATGGACTGCTAAGAGAATAAACAGGTCTATCCTAGAGAGGTTGAAACGAAATTGCTCTCTGAAGGCAGGAATTTTGAAGCTCCATCTCACACACTTTGGGCACATTGCCATGAAAGACCAGTGTTTGGAAAAAGACATCGCTCTTGGCAAGGTAGAGGGAAAGTGCAGAAGAGGAAGACCCTGGAGAAGATGAATTGACAGTAACTGGGGTAACGGGGGCAAGTGTGTCAGAGACAGTGAAATTGGCTCAGGGTAAGACAGGGTTCAGAGCTATTATGCATAAGGTTACTAAGAATCACAGACAACTCAATGCTACATAACAATCATGATGATCCCCGTGGATTAAAACTCAACATCAATTAAAACAGACTTTCAAGGGGGGAAAAAAGAAGAACAAACTGGGGGGGAGGGTAGAGAAAATAGTGCAACAATGATTGAATGGAAACCCAAAATCTCTGTAGATGTTCATTAAAATTAATAAAATTTAATTTAAGAAAGCATCACGAAGTTAAAAATCCTCACCACTGGGCTGATAGACAACATCATGATAGAGAAAAGATTGAAACTGTCAACTATTCTATCCTTCTTTGATCCACAATCATCACCCTTGGCACCAGTAGTCCGGCGATCAGGAGAAATATTGCATTGGGCAAGCCTGCTATCAGGGACCGCCCCAAAGTACTGAAGAGCAGCGATGTCAGTTTGAAGACTAAAGTGCACCTGACACAAGTCATGGCCTTTCAGTCACTTGCTGTGCATCTGAGAGCTGGACAATGAATAAGGATGACAGGAGGGGAGTCAAAGCACCTGAGCTGTAGTGTCAGAGAAGAGCCCTCAATATCACTTGGGTTGCTAAAGAACCAACAGATACACCTGTACAGATGTTCATGTATCAACAGATACATCAGCCAGATGTTCCTTAGAGGCGAATATGACAAAGCTTCACCACACATGCTTTGGGCGTGTTTCTAGGAGAGGCTACTCCTTGAAAAGGGACATTGCGCTTGCAAAGGCCAGACTCCCATCGAGAAGGACTGATACAGTGACTGCAGCAATGGGCTCAAATACATCAGAGGATGAGGCTGGCACAGGACAGGTCACGGTTCAGATCTGCTGTTCACAGGGGCGTACGAGTCATACCCAACCCAGTGGCATGGAGCAACAAAAACAACAACAGTGGCAGCAGATGAGGGCATAAGCCAAATGTAGAGCTCACGTACAGAGGACCAAACTGTCCACCAGGAGACAAGGAGTTCTGATCCATGCCACCTGGATGGTCCTTGAAAGCAATCCACAGAGTAGATAGCTCCATTCTGATAGGACAAATCCTGTCTGATCTCACTTCCATGAAACAAGCAAACGTTGTTGTTGTTGTTGTTGTTGTTATGTGCTATGTTGTGTTATGTTGTTATGAGTCGCCTGTGACTCATAGTGACCCCGTGTAAAATAGCCCTAAACTCTGCTCTATCTTATTGTCTCCAACACACCTACCCCTACTGCCCCAGTGACTGAATCAATCCATCTCATCGAGGGTCTTCCTCTCCCGTACTGTCCCTCTACCCTCCCAAGCATGACTGGTCCCTCCTTGCAACATGTCCAAAGTACTTTGGAAGCAGACATTAGAAGCCCAAGATCCCTAGTGGTTCCGAGAGGCAGGAAAGCTGAGAGAAGGGGAATTCTTGGTTAGGGGCAGTGAGTTTATGCTGGTGATGGTGGAATGGTCTGAAAGGGAGTCAAAAGAATGAGAACATACCTTAAAGGATGTAACTGGTGACACTGAACTTGACATTCAAGACTATCAACTTAGTGAAGGCTGTGGTATATATAGTCTCACCTCAAGGAAAGAGAAATTTAAGCCCCAGCCATTGACAAGCCTGGGAAGCACACTTCTCAGGATCTGAATCCATTCAACAGCACCGTCTCCTTCCCAGGAGTGGAAGTGTAGCATCTGCATGGCCAAAGGGCCCCTCCAACCTGAGCAAGAAGGAAGCCCTGATCCGAGCGGAGACGCCTGAACTCCTCTGTCCACAGCACAGAGCTGCCTCTCCACGCGCCCTTTGCTTTTTCCTGCCAGCACGTTTATGGAAGCCCAGGGTGTGTGTTTCTGTCGAGATCTTGAGTGCTGGGCTGAGCCACAAAGACGATAAAACACGTCTTCAGCAGGGTGGAGCTGCAGCAGCCCAGCGCGCTGACTGTCCCATAAATCTTTATTTTGTGGTCTGAGTCTGGAACACATCACTGTTTTTAATGTACAATTAGGGTTTCAAATCAATGACTCCCAGCTGGCCCAGGAAAGCAGCCTTAAGTGGAAAACATGGAATGATCCCCTTTTCACGGCTGTTTGTTTCCTTTGCCTGGTGTCCTTCATAAATTCTAAAATTCTAATTGACTCTGCAATCAGGCGGGTTTGCTGCAGGGGTGTTTGTGCATGTGGGCACCTGATATACGAGGACCCACGGGGAGTGAGCGCACGTGTTACAACGACGTTTTCCTGTTGTTTCTGTATCCACCCCCACTGTCAGTCCTGACACAGTGACCCCACGCACAACAGAACAAAATGCTGGCCAGTCCTGACCATCCGCACCATCGACTGCAAATGCAACCACAGCAATCAGCGGGGGTTTCAGAGGATGATTTTTAGAAGCAGGTGGTCAATCTTTTCTCCTAGTTCATCGTGGTGTGTAAGACCCGTTGACCTGCTCATCCCCAGAGCAACAGATAAGCTTGCACTGACAGGGAACTCCCACTGGTATGGACCACAGTTGAGCCCAGGTCTCCCATGTGGAAGCCAAGAGTTCTGCCCCTGAGCTGTCATTGTCTCCTACTTGTAACAGTGTAATGTGTAGGTATTTCATTTATTTAGTGGCTTTGCAGCCTAAAATATGGTCTGAGGCTCAATGTCAAGAGACAAAGATTCTCACCACTGGACCAATTGGCAGCATCAGGATGGGTGGTGGAGAGATTGAGATTGTACACAGCTTTAGTTTGCTTGGCTCCACAGTCAACACTCTTGGCACCAGTAGCCAGGAAGTTAAAAGGAGAATTGCCGTGGGAAAGTCTGCTGTTAAGGACCTCTCCAAAGTACTGAAGAGCAATGGTGTCTCTCTGGAGACTAAGGTGTGTCTGATACAGGCCATGGTCTTTGCAATCACTTGTTATGCATCAGAGAGTTGGACAATGACCAAGGAGGATAGAAGGAGAATTGATGCCTTTGAGCTGTGGTGCTGGAGAAGAGTATTGAGAATACCATGGACTGCTAGGAAAACAAACAGATTTGTCCTAGAAAGGGTTAAACTGGGTGGCTCCTTGGAGGCAAGGATTCTGAGGCTCCGTCTAACATACTTTGGACATGTTGTGAGGAAAGACCAGTCCTTGGAGAAGGACATCATGCTTGGGAGGGTAGAGGGACGGCGCAGGAGGGGAAGGCCCTCTATGAGGTGGATTGATTCAGTGACTGGGATAATCGGGATGGGAGTGTCAGAGACAGTGCGATTGGCACAGGATAGAGCAGGTTTAGGGCTGTTGTACATAGGGTCACTATGAGTCGCAAGTGACTCGACGGCACATAACAACAGTGGCTTTTAGGAACCAGGCACTGTGTTAGGTTACATATATCATCTTTTGCGTGGTTGGTTTTTGGTGGGTTGGAGGATTTTTTGTGGGGTTTTTTGTTGTTGTTTTTCTTTCTTCTCCCCACCCACCCTTCTCTCACAGTTCTACAATTTAGATAGTGTTCTCTCCACTTTAAGAATGGGAAAACTGAGGGTCAGAGAAGTGAAATAGATTAACCACTATAACCAGAGACGTGAGCAACTGAGCCAGTGCTTAAGGCCACCTCAGTGTGATGCACGGTTTGTGTCCTCTAAGCGAAGCTCTGAGACTTTGCCTAGCAGGTGGTCTGTGGCCCAGACATGTGGACAGGAGGGTTGTTAGCATTAAATACACGGTCCAAGGGAGAGCACAGGGCTGGTCTTAGCTGACTCAGCTGGGTCCAGCTCAGGATTTTGACCTCAGCCTCTGTAGGCAGCACCCTGCTCTCTAGTTTCTGCCTGGCGACCTGTGTCACTGGGCCAAGTGTGGATGTCGATTCTCATTGGGGGCTTCCCTGGCCACCGTTCTAGCAAGTCAGCTCTTGCATACCGTGTGCGTTGTTTATGTCAAATACTGAATATTACGTAGACTTCCAAAAGAACAAGCAAGTCTGTCTGGGAGTAACCAGGGAGCTCCTTAGAGGGAAGGGGGGTGACATTTCACCTCACATATATGGGGCATGTTGTCCAGAGGGGCCAGTCCTTGGGAAAAAGACCTCATGCTGGGAAAGGAAGAGAATTCATGAGATGATTGGCACAGTGACTGTCACATTGGGTTCGAGCGTGGCAGAGCTTGTGATGATGGCACAGAGTAGGTGTACAAAAAGGAAGGGCCATGTGAGGATGGACATTTATGACCTTTACCAACTCCACAAAGGGAAACTGCACCCATCAACAATATCAACAACACAAAACTATTTTCAGGTCTGATATGTCCCTTTTGTTTCCATACCTCTTTCTACTTATCCCAACACCAATCTTACTGCTTTGCTGGGTCCAGAAGTCCCTTGCAATAGCTCACAGATCACACAGAACCGTATTGAGGAAGTCAGAAGTCTGTAGTTCAGCTTGGTAGCAGAATAGTCAAGGACAGCTTCCTAACTGAGTGCACAGGTGCCTCAGCCTTGAGCCTGTGGCTCTAGGCCAGTGTGCAAAGCTCTCAATCCTGCCTGTTAAGGATCTCCTTCCGTCCTCACTTGTCCAACACACTGAGCAAGGCTGCCAGTTCTGGTTCCGTGGGGTAGCAGGTCCAAGCTCTGTCTCACACCAGATCTCTGGCTCTTCACGGCCACTGCTACCTTGCTGTTCCCATGGCTTCTGATTCAGGTCGGCTCAGGAGTTTCTGGCCTTGAAGGAAGTGCTGTATTCTTTTAATTCTTTGCTCATAATCAGATTCTCAAATTCTGCTGCTAGATCCACTCAATTTAATGGCAAGACTAGCCAATCCCCTGTGGATAGGTTAACATACCCTATTTG
Organism: Elephantulus edwardii; assembly: GCF_000299155.1. Taxonomy (NCBI): domain Eukaryota; kingdom Metazoa; phylum Chordata; class Mammalia; order Macroscelidea; family Macroscelididae; genus Elephantulus; species Elephantulus edwardii. Next base: position 3,784,009 of record NW_006399877.1, read on the forward strand.
CATATTCCCATTGATCCACATGGCAAAGTCAGTCAATGGCTAGGGAAGGCATTTTGACGATAAACCTTCACACCACATTATGATTCAGATCTGTAGTTCATAGGGTTGTACTGAGTAACAGTCGACTCAATGGCACCCAACATGTGCATCGCATGTATCAAGCACAGAGTGTGTCCATGTGCACAAATATTCCGACAGCAGATGCCCCTCTTGAGCTGCTCATCCAATAAGAATTAATGAAGGAAACAAGTCAAGAACTGCCCCCTTGCCCTGCTCTGTCACCTACTGGAAAAGGCCACAAGGTGCCTGTTGCTGTAGGGTCAGTCCTCACGGTGGGGACCCTACGATTGCACAGACCTAAGCTCCATGTCTGTGATCAGCTGTCATCTTGGGGAAGCAGATTGCCAGGCCTTTCCAACACCACGAGGTGTGTTCAGATCACTAACCCTTAGATTCCTGACGGGGTGCAAAGTACCGGCCCTACCTCAGGACCTGTGTTATCGTTGCTACTTCTGGTGGTCAGGGCTTTTTCCATCTTGCTTACTGTTATTGTTATTGTGTAGTGTCAAATGGAACCAACTCACAGCTGACCCTCCAGCAGGTTTTCAGAAATTGTAAGTCACATGGGAAGTGATTGGCTACTTTTGTCCATGGAACAGCTGCTGTTGAATTAGAACTGCGTGTCTTCAGGTTAGAAGCATAACTCCTTACCACTGGGCCAGCAGAGCTCCCACCTTACTCAGTGTGGAACACTATTTGTTTTTTGTTGGTTTTTTTTTCTCTCTCAACTTTTTATTATTATTAAGAATAATAATTTTAATGAAAATTTACAGTCCTTGGATTTCCATTCATTCATTGTTGCACTTTTCTCCCTGCTCACCCCTCCCCCCAGTTCACTCTTCCCTTTGAAAAGTAAAAGAACAATTCTTTCATTGTTATACAATCTCTCTCCCCCAGGTCCGCTCCACTATGCAGCCTTCATTCTGGACTCCTGTCATGACAATAATACCTAATCTTAAATCCCTTTTAAACAGTTCTCGCCCTCATCTGTTTCAATGCAGTATACATTATTTATCCCATCTCTTTCAGTTTCCCCCCAACCCCAATGTCAGTCTTGTTTTACAATAGTGGCATTATGCAGTATTTGTCCTTTTGTGACTGAGGTATTTCATTAAGCATAATATCCTTCACGGCCACCCATTTTAAATATTTCATCAGTTTGTTGTTTTTTCAGTGCTGCATAGTATTCCATTGTGTGAATATACCCCACCTTCTCTATCCATTCGTTTGTTGATGGGCACTTAGGTTGTTCCCAACTCTTTGCTATTGTGAAGACTATTTGTTCATCACACAAATGAGGCCACATTGGCTTTCCCTCTCTATATTTACACATGCAAGGTTTCTGGGAAAGGTCTATGGACACCCCTCCTGATAAGATGTCTGAGGATGTCAGATAGGGTCTTATCTTAGAGACCCTCAGGTGTAGTGTGCAAGAAGTTTAGTGCAAAGGAATCCTGGCAAAGCATGAAAGTAGACCTTACAACATTCATGTAGGCCTGAAGAGTCAGAACTGTTGTCATCAAGACCATCAAGTCAGCATTCACTCATCGAAACCCTGTGAACCACCAAGCACCAAGCAGAGCCTCACCTGCCGGGCGCCATACTCTCAATCCCCACCAGGTGCAGATGACTGTCTCAGTCATCATCAGTCCTTCTCATAACTGCCTTCCTCTCCTTCACTGACCTTCTATTTTTCCAAGAAATACGGTCTTTTCCCAGAAGTGGAGCCCTCCTGAAAACACATGCGAATTGTCTGAGATGAAGCCTCGCCGTCCTTGTCCCTCAGGAGAGCTCTGGCTACACCTCCTCCAGCATGACATGGCCTTTTGGCAGCCACGGACGACAGCCTCCTGACGGCCTTCCTGTGACTGATAACCTCAGAGACCCAACGGAACATCACCTGAAGGGTTCCAATCGACAGCAACGAGAGAGAAAAGAAAGAGAAGTGTTTCCTTACTGTGGAATTTCCAAAAAGAAATAAAGAAGAAATGGTGGACATTTCCGTGACCATTTGTAGCAGAAATGGTGGACATTTCCATGAACATGTGTAGCGGAAATGGTAGACATTGGAAAGCATTATCATACAGACACTATAGTGGTAACTGTTGCAGGTGAGAATCTTATAAAGATGCTAAAATTAGTGACAGAAACTATGACGGCACACAGGATACAGGGGGAGGTTTCACTTCTCTGCCCACGAGATGTGTAGAAAACAGCCAGCCACCTCACAAGAGGAACTTTCGGGTGGCGAAACCTGGAGGGCATCCGTTTAGAAGTGATTCAGATCCACAGCTCCAGGGATGAGAGGAAAGGACACGTTCTTGATTTTGTGGTAATCTTGCCAAAAGCATGTTAATAATGAAAATGACATTCAAAAAGCCAGTTTGAAGGATATGAGCTTTTAAAATTCTATGGACATGTTTTCAGGAGAGACGAGGCCCTGGAAAAGGACATCATGCTTGGAAAAGCAGAAAACCAAGTCGAACACATTGTCATCAGCCATTCGAACTCACAGCGTCTGCCACTGGGGTTTAGAGGCTGTAAAGCAGAGGGTCAGAAAAAAAAGACCCCCAACTGGATGGCCTGACACAGTGGACGCAAGCCTGGGCTTAGGCCCAGCAGTGAGGAGAGGCTGGGAGGGGCCAGGCAGGGTGGTCCACGGGCCATGGCGAGGCAGGACCAGGTAGACAGCATCGAGGAACAACACTGTGCAAGTAAACAATTAAGACCAGTTCTCATAAGATCATAAGAGACAAAAGGATTGTTCCAATTGGAAATGATGAAGAACCATGAAAACGAAATATAATAAGGATCTGGAATTGGATCTACTTCCAGAAAAGGAATTTCTGCAGACATTTGATAACAATTGCAAGGCCCCAGTTTTGAATATGTAACGTGCAGCTTTGGGCAAAGTTGGGAAAACAAATTCAAGAACTCTGTGTACTATTTTCACCACTTTGTGTAAGTCTGAGATGACTTAAAATAATAACATGTTTAAGGAAAATGTGCTTCCTGGGAAGAGACTCAGGAGACGCCAAGGAGCGGGGATCGTGTGAGCAGCGCCCAGGGAGCGCCAGGTAGTCCCGATGAACGCGTCTGTCAATTTTTACGGAATCATTGAAAGTTAATTTGAATTATGCCACTAAACAGATGTGCTCCGCGGGGCGTGGACAACTTCTTATCCCCTCCCTGTCTCACCTGCTGCTGCATCAGATGGCATCCAATTAATTATACAGAGTTATCAAGGGATGGGACATAACAAGCCGTGACACAGCCATTCATCACGGAGCCACGCAAGGGAGGAGCAGGCCTGTTGTCATGGGATGGACGCGATGTGGCGGGACTCCACACGTGCCCAGAGCACAACCATGAGTGTCAGGATGCCCAGGCACCAGCAGGCAGGGGGGAACGTGCTGTTGCATGCACATAGAAGACTCCCAAATCGCTAGTCACAGTCACTGGTTAATTAATACTGTCTTATCAGTCTTGAAAACGTGAATACATATGTGCTTCATACATGCGCTATATGGACTTAAACATGGACGGGGCTTAACTGCCATGATTCTCTCTCCTGGTGACTCCCCAGGACGGGGTCGAACTGCTCAGTAGAATTTTCAAGATCGTGATGCCAGGAAGCCAGCTCAGCTCCCAGGGGGCAACTGGTGGGTTTGAACTGCTGGTCTTTCAGTTAGTAGCTGGGTAATTTAATCACTGGGCCACCTTTAAAAAAATACTTTAAGGAGCTCTGGTTCTCTGTTTTTAACTTCTGTGTCTATCACAAGTCTATCTCAGAAGTGCCACCAGAAGGCTGCGTCGGAGTGAGGGTGACCAGACGTCGCCTCCCATGCTTTAGACGTGTTACCAGGAGGGGCTAGTCCACGGATGACCCCGGGAGGAAGACCCTCGGAAGCTGGGCTGGCATGGTGGCTGCAGTGAAGATGGACAGCCATCACGGGTCACCGTTTCCTTCTGGTGACCGTGGGCTTTCTGTGGGTCAGAAGTGACAGGGTGTCGTCCACCACCAACAAGCCCATGGACAGATTGTGTGACACTTCCAAACTAAGAACCCGTGACCCAGACCCTCCCAAAGTGCCGAGGAAGAGAGTCCTGATCATCTGCTTCGTTCAGATGACCGTCGGGACACCCCGTGGAGGAGGCCTGCTCTGAAACCCCTGGAGTCCCCACGACCCCCGTGAACTCCACAGCTGCCCCAACAGCAGCCCCATGTTTAGACCGTGTTGTATAAGTGTGAGTATGCTGGAGTTCATATGGAAACACAAGACTCGGGAGTATAGAATTGTAAGAACAGGTACAGAGAGATTCCAGAAAAACACGTTCAGAACTTGAGTCCACAAGCCTCGCGCGGGAAGGGCTTGCTGTACTTTCTGAAGACTGAAGCAAGAACTTCGTCCATGGCCTTCCTCATCATTCTCCTTCCACAGTCTTTCTTCATTGAAGAATCTGCTTGGCACTTGGGGTCTCTTCTATGCGGAATTTTATTCTACAGACGGAGTCAAGCAAAATTCTGCCGCAGTCCAGCTTTCCGAAGGTGCAGTGCTCCGTTTCCTCAGCTACGTGATAGGAACCTTGGAAGCATTTCTTCGTGAAGACGTGACTGGATGGGATTGCACAGACCTGCATGTTCAGAGTGAAGCTTGCTGTTTGTGTCTGATCATCGAGTCAGTTGGAACCTAGTGCTGAGCCTCCAGCAGCAGCTTTTCAGAGGCCGTAAATCACACAGGAGCAGATTGTCCGTCCTTCTTCCAGGGGTGAACTAGGACAGTCAAATCGCCTCCCTTTGCACTGGCAGCTCAACTAACTTGAAGCATAATCAATCTCTCTCTCTCCCCCCCACCACCCTCTGTGTATGTGTTTATATATATAATTCAAAACTCAACTCATTGTCCTCAAGTCGAGACTAACGCATAACTGACTCTGCAGCAAGTTTCCAGGGCTGTAAACTACATGGAAAGAAATTGTCCTCTTTCCCAGAGAAGTTGGTGGAGTCAAACCACCTGCCTTTGGATTGGAAATGTCACTCCCTACCCACTAGGCTACGAGAGCTCTGCCTGTACCCACATCTGAGATCCTACAGCTCATTGCTGAGAACTGACCCCCAGAACAGCTACTCGAGTCTCCCCTCTACCTACACAGTTCTCCATCTGGAAACTCAACCAACCACATATCAAGACTACTCAGAAAAAGGAACTCAATTAAGTGGTCACAGCAATCCCTCAGAGTCTAAGGAGTGGGGGAGTGCTGGTTCCGAGCATTTACGAGGGGCTTAATCAAAAGAACCCACCAGTCAGGAAGTGCTTGTGCTTATGGTGACCCCTCCCCTCCCCACACCCACACTGGGCTTGCAGTCTCCAAGTATTACAAATAATCTCTAAAAACACTTCATTTCCACCAAGTCAAAACTGGCTCATAATTGACCCTTTAGTGGATTTTTGTTGTTGTTGTTGTTGTTGTTGTTGATCGCCTTTGAGTCAAGCAGCACTCATAGCGACCCTATGAACGAAAGGCCTGAAGCCCCTCTACAACTATCGACATTTATCTAAGTTCATAGAATTTCCGGAGGCAAACTAAATAGCATGGGAGGCGATTGCCCCTCTTTCTCCATCAGAGCACCAGGAGGATTCAAACCTACTTCCTTCAGGTTGGCAGTGTAACTCTTTACCCACTAAGCTACCAGAACTCCCTTTAACCAATCTACTTGTTCTTAGATGTCATCAAGTCAAGTATGACTCACACTATGATCAACATATTAAACCCTGTCACATCCTGTGCCATCCTCAGCATCTCTGACACACTTGAGTCCACTGCTGCAGTCACTTTGTCAATCCATCTCCTTGAGAGTCTTACTCTCTCTTGCTGACCCACCTAGCAACATGTCCAGAGTCTGAGAGACGAAGCAGCACCATCTTCGCCTCCAAGGAGCACTCTGTCTGTTCCTTCTCCAATTCATAGCTGTTCTCTTGGCCGTCCACGGCATGCTCACGTCTCTTCTCCAGCACCGCACCTCAAGGGCACCAGTCCTCCTTCAGTCATCTTTATTCATCGTCCAGCTCTCAGAGTCATAGCAAGTGATCGAAAAGACCATGGCCTGAGCCAAGTGCACATTAGTCTTCAAACTGACGTCATTGCTCTTAAGTATTTTGGAGAGGTCCCTGACAGCAAACCTACCCAGAGCAACACATCACCTGATGTCCTAGCTGTTGACACTGAAGGTGATTGACTGTTGATTTAAACGAGAGGAAATCACTGACAACTTCAATCCTTCCTCCATCGCTAACAAATCTGCATGAGGATGTAGGTAGATTATATGCCAATACTGCACTGTTTTAGAAAAGAGACCTGAGCATCCTTGGATTTGGGTATCCATGGGGAAGGAGAGGTCCTGGGACAAATTCCCCACAGACCCTGAGGAATGACTTGAAATACCAGTTCCTTGTCCATCCACCCTCTTATCATCCTGTCTTCATGAATTCTCCTCTCTTCCTCCATCCAGGTCTACATCTTTTCTTCCATCCATCATCCTTCCTTCTTTCCTTCCACTCACCCATTCAGCCTTCTTTCCATCCTTTATTTCACACTTCCATCTTTATTTCTCATCCACCCTTCCTTCCATCCATCAATTCATTCTTTCATGAAGTTCTTAGAGACCCCAAGGCACTGACCTTGGAGCTGCCTCTACTAGCCCTTCCCCAAGATGCCCTTTAATTTTTAGAAAGACAAGTCTGTAAGTCGACACCCTCTCTAAACTACAGCAGCTGCTTCTGGGGAGCAACAAGCCAGCAGCTCCACTTTCGAACCATCTCAAGTGTGTGGCCCAGAGACGTCCCTGTTTGGTAATCACGTGTGTGGTTGTGTACAGTCCTGAGGAGCTTATGGAAAATGCAGATTCCTGGGCCTTCTGTTGAAGGGTTATCTGTCAAGAGGCCTTTATGCTCTGCATTTGGACTGCTCAAATGACGGTCATTTTTGTTAGATGTCAAGTCGTGTCCACCTCACAGAGACCCCACGTAAAACAGGCCAGAGTGGTGTCCAGCCCTGCACCAGCCTCACGTTCTCCAGTGCCTGCTGTGCCCAAGCCCTTCAGTGCAGCCACTCAGTGCATCTCACTGAGGCTCTGGACGAGGTGGGTCCTCTGCTGTGGGAGCTGGCCACGAGCTCCTCTCTCCCTCGTTGCCACTCCTCATCTTTGAAGATTTTCCTCTGCTCTGACTTCACAGGAACCCTTGTCTCTAATGTTTGCACATGTGGGAACCTTGGTCAGCCCATTTTTGTATCTGGCTCTGGCAAGGAGGGATCCGGGGCTCTGGACTGTGGCCCAGGCAGAGTGAGCACAGACTCTGCCTGCACCGGCCGCCCCAGCGAGAATGGCCGTGCCCACAGATGAAGGGACGTGGCTGCCTCTTCTGTATGTGAGAGTTTCCTCTGTGTGTGTGTGTGTGTGTGTGTGTGTGTGTGTGTGTGTGTGTGTAGTGGGTGTCTTCTCCCAGCAACGTGGAGCCCCAGCCTGGCATTTTCCCCACCCACTCAGTGTCCATCAAGTCAATCCTGGCTCAGGGAGACCTTGTGTATTTGAGTTTTCTGCAGAGTTTCCAACAACAACTTTTTACTGAAATCAGTGGCCAGGTCTTTCCTCTGAGGCACCCCTGGGTGTACTGGAACCTCTAACCTTGCAGTGAACAGCTAGTAACCATTTTTATCATGTAGAGGCTCCTGAGACAGTATCGTGGATGCCGTGTGCCACCACATTGCCTCTGGCTCACAGCCAGCTTCCAGGGGGGACTGGCTGCCTACAAGGGGCCTTGCTTCCCAGGTGTCTCTGGGGGACTCGAACGTCGGATTTATCAGACAGCAGCCAAGCATCCTAAACACAGGGGCCACCCAGCAGCTCAGGCAGTCCCTGGACCTGGCCCTGAGGTTGGACCTCCTGGCCCTGAGGATGGACCTCCTGACCTTAAAGATGGACTTCCCAAGACGAACAGTGCAATCAATGACAATGCAGCATGGCCTCTGGTTCCTGGTCAAGAAGACACGCTCCAAGGTGATGGACTCTGGAGTCAGTGCCGGGGTCCAGGCTTTGGGAGGTGTCTGGGGAGAATTCAAATGAGCCTTGGAGGTGCAGAGGCCTAAACACTGGGTTATAAACCAAAACATCAGCTGTCTGAACCCACCAGTCCCTCACAGGACAAAGGCAACGATATCCGCTTCCACAAATGTGTCTGCTTGGGACCCCCAGGGGTCAATTTAGCTCTGTCCACAGGGTTGCTGAGCCAGAATCCGTTCAAAGGCAGCAGCTTGGTTTGTTTTCTAGAGGCCTGCTGGCCCGGTCGTTAAAGCGGTTGGCTGCCTGACTACAGGTCAGCCATTTACAGCCACCAGCTGATTGACTGGAGAAAGACACAAAAAGATAGGCAGCCTGCTTCTGCAAAGAGTCACACCTCAGACCCCCTGGAGGGCTGTTCGCCCCTGTCTTGGAGTCCTGGACAGAGTCAGAGTCCAGCCCATGCCAGCGGGACGGATCCTGCTAATGTCTCCTAAATGCCCTCAGTCTGGGGCTCTCAGTGCAGAAATTCCTCCTATCAGCAAGCTGATCGCAGCCGTTCCATTTTCCAGTGAAGATGGAAAACAGCTCTGCTCCATGTCCCACCATGTTTGTTTTTTAATCTGTACATCAGTGATTTAATCTTACTGGATCCACAACTAACAGCCTTGATATCAGCAGTCAGGTGGTCAGGAGGTTACTGCATTGGGCAAGTCTGCTCTCAAGGACCTTTCCAGAAAACTGAGGGCAACAGTGTCCGTTTAAGGATTGAGGTATGCCTGACTCAAGCCAGCCTTTCCCAACAATTGCTGTGTATCTAAGAAAATAAATGAGGCTGACAGAGGAACTGGTGCCTCTGAACTCTGGTGTTGAGGAAAACAGAGAGTCCACCCTACGGACTGCCGGAGGAACAGACAGAGATGTCCTGGAGAGAGCGCAGCCAGAGTGCTTCTTGGAAATCAACCTTCTTCGCACACACTTTGGTCATGTTGTTGGGACAGGCTGTTCCTTGAAGAAGGACGTCATGCGTGGGAAAGTGGAGGGTCAATGAGAGAGAGGAGCACCCTCAACCAGGTGATTGACGTGGTGACACGGTGCCGCAGCATGGGGCTCAAGCCTATGGGGGTGATGAGGATGGTGGGGGACAGGACAGCGTGAAGGTCTGTTGGTCACAGGGGTGCTAGCAATCGTATTTGACTTGATGGCGTCTGTCAACAACAGCAACGTCAACGCTGAGCACCGGCAGGGGAGGGAAGGGTTAACTCGGGCACCCACCTTCCACCTTGCGCCTCACATCCTGGCTGATGCTTCTAGGCCTCAATTAGAGCGTGTCAGGATCAGCCTGGTCCACAGCCTGCAGTTATGTTCCCCCAATAAGATAGTCGTACATACAACAAACAGATTCACCCTGGAGAGGGTTAAACCGGGCGGCTCCTTGGAGGCAAGGATTCTGAGGCTCCGTCTAACTTACTTTGGATATGTTGTGAGGAGAGACCGGTCCTTGGAGAGAGACATCATGCTTGGGAGGGTGGAGGGACAGCACAGGAGAGGAAGGCCCTCTATGAGGTGGATTGATTCAGTGACTGGGATAATTGGGATGGGAGTGTCAGAGACAGTGCGATTGGCACAGGACAGAGCGGAGTTTAGGGCTGTTGTACATAGGGTCGCTATGAGTCGCAGGCGACTCGACGGCACATAACAACAACAACAACAACAAGACAGTCAGCGCTGAGCCGCGATGATACATGGTTTCTATCAAATGACACGGGAAGCACTCAGGAGGCCTCTCACATGCAGCCCGAGGAGGACATGCCCATGTCCCATGTGTGGCCCGAGGAGGATGTGCCCCTCCCACAGCTGGCCACCTCCCTACATTTCAACTCTTTTCCGATTACTCTGAAAAATTGCCGAACAGCTGAGCCTGGCCCGTCCTTCCTGTCCCCGTGTTTCCAGATTGTCACTATCTCCATCCCTGTTTGCTATTCATCACACAGCAAATATGTTTATCTAAACATTGTAATCCACTGTGGAGACAGTGTTTTGTGTTGTGCAACTGGACCTTGCCAGTCTGAAGGAAGCTCCCAGATTTACCAAACTAGAGGTGAGTAAGCCAGCAGGTCCTTTGCCTGAGTCGGCTCCTCAGTCTGTGACATCCAGAGAAGAGTCATCCTCATCCGTCCGTCCCTAGCACAGTGACCCTGCAGGACAGAGCGTAATTGCCCCCTCGGGTCTGCTAGCCTGGCAGGGGAGTGGTCAAAAGCTCCTCTGCTCTCGACAAGGTTGGCAGCTCCCATCCTCCGGCTACTCTGCCGGAGAAGGAGATGTGATCTGCCTTTGGGAAGACGCAGCCTTGGAAGCCCTCTGGGGCTGCCCGCTCTGTCCCACGGGGTCTTGGGGCTCAGGACGGACTTGGGGAGCAGGAGGGTTGCATCTTCACTAACTAGGTCACCAGGTCTTCTCTCCCTTGCTGTCACTGGTGACCTAGATGGTTAATTTTCTCACTTGCAGAAGAGCGCTAAACCATTGCACCACCAGACAGTGTTCCTGAAGGCAGCAGCGTTAGGGGATGTTATTAGGATCTCTGCTCAGGGTGATCGCTGTGGTCAGTGTCATCGGGTGGTCTCTGACCCACAGTGACCCTGTGGTCAGCAGAATGGAACATGCTCCCCCTGTGCGCCCCTCTCCCTCCCCTAGGCTCGAGCCAGGGGTGCAGACACTGCGCCAAGCAACCACCAACAACCTTCCTCGTTCCCGATCCTCAGTGCTACCAGGGGCCGGCCCCTTCAGGCAGCATTCCCAAGGCTGTGGGTGAACTTTCCCCACACTTCCTTCGAATGGGGCTCAGGGCAGCCAGGACCCTTCCTGGGAGAGTCCAGCACGGCTTTTGGAATTTCTCCGTCAGGATCGGGAAGGATTCATCCTGGGTCCTCCCTCCACTGATGCTCCTTCTGCATGGCCATTTTGATGGGCAGATTCCTGGCACTTATGCTGGGGAACCCCTCGGACAGCAAAGCAAAGACTGATCAGGACTGTCAGCTGAGCTCTGAGGGCCCCGCGGGGGGCATTTGACATGTCCTGGCTACAGCAGAAATGAGGCCACTGGGTGCAAGGGCAGGACTTACGGTGCATGAGACAATGAGGCTGGATGGTGGGCTGACGGGTAGGACTTACAGTGCATGAGACAATGAGGCTGGACGGTGGGCTGACGGGCAGGACTTACAGCGTCTGTACATGAGACAATGAGGTGGACAGTGGGCTCAGGGGCAGGACTTACAGGGTTTGTGCACAAGACAATGAGAGCTGGACGGTGGGCTGAGGGGTAGGACTTATAGTGCATGAGACAATGGGGGCTGGATGGTGGGCTGACAGGCAGGACTTACAGGGTCTGTACTTGAGACAAGGAGGGATGGACAATGGGCTGAGGGGCAAGACTTACAGCGTCTGTGCATGGGACAATGAGGGCTGGACAGCTTAGCATCAGTTCTTGGGACAATTAAGGTGAAAACCAGCAACCTCGCTGCCATCAGATTGTCCCGACGCATAGGGGGCCTGCAGGACATGAGAACTGCCCCATCGTGTTCCCGAGGCTGGGAACCATTATGGAAGCCGACTGCCTCACCTTTCTCCTTCAGAGCAGCTAGCGGGGTTCAAACTTCCAGCTTCTCAGTCAGCGTCCTAACGCTTAATTCACTGCATCACTAGAGATTCTTTTACTGGCATTTTTGTTGTTTGCTGTGGAGGTGCAATCAACCCAAAGCTGACCTTCCACCAGGTTTCAGAGGCAGTTAATTGCACAGGAGGAGATGATCCATCTTTCTCTCACAGACCAGCTGGTGAATTTGAACCATGTACCTTTGGGTTGCCAGTGTAACTACTTACCGCTAAGCCACTGGGGTACCAGGGAGAAAATCATCCATTTGTGAAGGATGCTGATGTCAAGCTGTTGAAGACATAGTAACAGCCAAGCATCAGCAGTCCGTGTCCTCAGCTAGAGAAGGATGCTGGCCGCAGCTACTATCAAAATAAAACAATCAAAACCCATCACTGTTGCGTAGATTCTGAGGGAAGCCCCGCTGTCACGGGTCCAGCTGCTCCATGGTTTTGTTGGTTGTGGTCTGGAGAGTGGAGCCTGGGTAGCACAGATGGCTGAAAGGTCGGCTACTAATGGAAAGGTTGGCAGTTCAAAACCTCCCAGAGGTGCCTTGGAAGAAAGTCCTGGTGATCCACTTCTGTGGGTTGCAGCCTTGAGAACCTAGTGGAACTGGTCAACCAGCTCACATGGGCATCATTGGTCAGATGCAGCTGACAGCAGCAGTCCTCATTGCTGTACCTTGTTTTTCATAAAATCTTTATGGGGCAGATCCCCAGACGCTGCTTTTACGGCACCACTGGTGCATGCAAACATCCAAGGTTTAAGTTAATAACTGAGCACAAACTGCACCCCTGCAGAACCTCCAAGAACCCCAAAGTCCATCGCCGTCGGATCGATTCTGACTTGGGCAGCCTCCATTGGGTCTCTGGGCTGGAATCTGTGGATGGAGGAGAACGCACACCCTTCGCTCTTTGAGTGGTTGCTGGAGCCAAATCGCTGGCCTCTGGGTTAGCTGGCCAACACTTGACACGTTGCACTACCAGGGCTCCTCCAGGCTCTTCCCTTCGGCAGGCTGGGCCCCCCTGCTTGAGACCCCAAACCTGTCCAACACCAGGGACTGGGCGCCACCTGAGAGCTCTGGGGGTTTGAACTAAGATGTGACCTTGGGCTTGGTGGGGACTGGCCATTCTGGGCTGAATCTGATGACTTGAAATATTGTCATTTCTGAGCAAGCTGTGGGACTCACAGGCAACATGAAAACCTTTCAGAGAGGCAAGGACCGGAAGGGCCTCGTGCCAGGACATGCCCCTGCCTGGCCCACTGAGGCACATCCTGAGCAGTGCCCACAGAGCCAAGGTGGAGGCTCCCTCAGGGTCACGTGTTCAGGTGCCTGATGAGCCAGGAAATCCCTGGGCCCTGATGACGTTTGTTTTCTGAGTTGTAATTTCATCTCTGTCCGCACTCAGCTCCATCAGGGCTCAGCTCCAGGCACTTGTTAATTTGAATGAATGAGACAAGTCACCCAGACAGGTGGTGGTCTGTCACCCCCCACTTCACGGGCACAGGTGCTACTCCTCCGTCCGGTGGCCTCTTTGGGGGCTGCGGCCCCATTTGAGAGCAGACGAGGGCAGCCGGGGACAGGGGATTACTCAACAATTAAGGCCTTGGTCTGGCCGTTCTGGCGCCTGAGTCCCTCAGAGTGTCTCTGACACATGAAGTGTTTACAGCTTGCCCTGCCATCGAAACCCCTTCTTCCTTCAAGCCTGCTGTTAAGCTGTCAGGATAAACAATGGCTCCGCCCTGGGTCGTCCTCAGTGTCCATCAGCCTCAGAAAGGCAGGCGACTCTTGTCACTGTTGGCCAGGCTCCCGTCCGAGGGCACTGTGCTTACTCCTACCGTGTGTGGTCCTTCGCTGGCTGAAAACAGCTTCCCGAAGGGGCGAGCTCTTCTGCAAAGGGGGCTACACCCACTTCTCCTCCGAGCCTCTCAATAAAGGCAAGTCAGGTTCAGAGTATCCAGAGTCTCACTGATGCCCCATGGAGAGATCTGGAAGATTCCAAGACTTAAAGACCTGAGACTGGCTTCCATTCAGATCACATCCTGCACTCACATCCACTTCACCAGGACAAGGATTGACAGTGCCCCACTGGAAAGAGAACTGCTGGGGACAAGGGTTTCCGAGGCTGTGACTCTTTAGGGAAGCAAACTGCTTCCTCTGCAGAACAGCAGCTGGATTCAAACCGCTCACCTTTTGATTGAGAGCTTAGCCTCCGTACCCCTCGGGCCCTCCTCAGCCCTGCAATCTTAACTGAGCACTGACGGAGATTTTCAAGTGTCAGCACCAGCGATCGATCGCTCTCTCGTTCCAGCTTCTCGCACGGCCGGCCATCCCACTTGTTTGTGCTCTGGGCGCCGCGGCTGAGTGTCTCCGCACACACGCACGTGCATGCCCACCTGAGTGTAATGGCACACACACACGCCAGCCTGAGGGTCTCAGCAGACACACGGGCACGCCGGCCCGAGTGTAACAGCACACACGCATATGCACGTCGGCCCGAGGGTCTCAGCACACACACGTGTACACATCGGCCTGAGTGTAACGGCACACACGTGCGCATGAGTGCCCTGAGGGCTGCTCCCAGAGACCACCATCAGGGGCTGCAGGAAGCGGGCATCGCCCCACTACGCTGCCAGCCGTGTCCCTCAGCGCTCCCTGGGCCCCACCCTTCATTGTGCAAGCCTAGCCGTGTGCTCCTGAGGGCCTGGAACACGGACTGAGATGGGATGTGAGCACACAATAAATCTCTAAAAGATAAGATATTTGACAGAATGAAAAACACATGCACAAAAGAATGAAATGCATTCCACTAAGCTTTTCACTGAGAGCACATCTTGAGATGACAGTGTTTTGCTCATTGGCTCAAATTAAATCACTTCATTATCTCACAGGTTTTTCATCTTTTGCATAGATTACAAGGAAATTGAAGGTGATGCGTGTACGAGTGAGAACAAAGGGTGTGTGAGTTTGTTCGTAGTGTATAGGACAGTGTGAGTGTGGGATGTGTGTGTGTGAGTTGTGAGGGGGTTGTGTAAGTTTGTGTTGAATGTACACAAGTGTGAATGAGTGGTGGAAGTGTGTGTGTGTGTGTGTGTGTGTGTGTGTGTGTATACATGTGTACGCGCGCGCATGTGTGTCTGTGTCCATGCCCGCCTGTGGAGAGCCGTGTGTTGTTTGTAGAATGCCCTATCAATGCTCCTTGACTTTCCTTCCTGAGTCCAGCTCTCAGAACACTATCAGTTTCCAGAGGCTGTTGTAACAAATTTTCACAAATTTTGTGGTTTAAAAACAATAGCACTGTTTTCCCACAGTTGTGGAGGTCAGAAGTCCATGATACAGGTGTCAACATGTTCTCGCTCCTCCCAAAGGCTCCTGGACAGATCCTCATTGCCTCTGCCAGCCCCTCACAGCTCCAGGGGTGAATCCCCTGCCTGTTCCCCCTCTCACCACTCCAGGGACTCCTTACAGTAAACACGTCACTCAAACCCTTTCTCTGTGGTCACAGCGCCTCCTCCTCTTTGTCCACCTCTATTCACCTTTCCCTAATGAGGCTACATGCCATCAGATGTAGGACGCTTGCAAAGTCCAGGGTGAGCTGCTCTCCAGATCCTTCACTGTTAGCCATACGGGGTCAGATGTGTGGTTCCAGGAGGTGAGCGTGTCTCCTGGGGGCACCCCTCAGCCCTCTTGTTGCTGTAGTGTTGTTGTTGGGGTTTCCAGACAATTCAACTCGAGCAATCCTGTCCAACAGCACTAGCCCTGCCCAGTCCTGAGCCAGCCTCCGTCTCTGCTGGACTTGAGCCTCCGTTGCAGCCACTGGGTTGATTTAGCTCGTTGAAGGTCGGCCTCTTTCTCACTGACCCTCCACTTTACCGAGCGTGGTTTCCCTCTCCAGAGTCGTCTACAGGGACAGTGAAAATGGACAATTGGTCAGGACTCTCAAGAGGCAGGGACCATTTAAGCCTTGTCGCCTGAGTGTGATTTGCACCCAGAACTCAGGAGGCGATGTCAACCCCTGTCTTGAATTAGTTCTCGATGCATTTTGTATTTTAGTTCTCTCTTGTTTGTTCTAAGTAAATAGTGGGATTTCTCCTCACAGGAAATCAGCAATCAGACGTCCTCGGTCAAAACCACTCTTCCCAGCCAATGGCTTGTGCATGTGCTCATGGATTTCCTTCCAGCTGCACTCGTGAGTGGAGCCAGGAGGCTGTCTCAGGTGGTTGAGAGCGATGTCTTGTTGCTTGGTGGGAGGTCCTTCATCCAATGAGGCTGCACTCAAGCCAGACCCTTCGTGGTCAACCCGTGTGTTCTAGAGATCAAGGTGACTTAAGTACAGGTGTGCTGTGCCACTTCTCAAGGTCCCCCAGACCCACCATGTCAGAGCCTGGGCGTGGGGAGCTCAGGACTACTTCTTACAAACTCCTCATCCTGGTGTTTCATAGTGCGGCAGAGTTTGAGGACCACAGCTGTCTTTGCCTTGTCTTACCTCCCAGCTTTGAGAAAAGGTGAGGTAAGGGGTCAGCAACAGGGGCCTAGCAGGGCTGGCTTCGAGAGGAAACAGTCATTTCTGCAAGTCATTGGGCAAGAACCAAGGTGTCAAACTATTTATCACACAGGGAGGGCTGTCTAGACTTCACAGCCCTTCCCAGTCCTTGGCTGCTGGCCTGTCCTTAATATCTAGTATTGTTTTTATCCTCTTTCTGCTTCAAGAAAGCTAGCAAGGCCTCAAGGCAGAGCCTGGACAGACCATGGTGGCTACTTTTAACATGGCAAGTAGTGATAGTGGTAATCATGGAATGGTAGTGGTAGTGATGGTGATTGTGATGGTGGTAGTAATGGTGGTGGTGGTAGTGTGGGCATTGGTAGTGATGGTGATAGTGGTAGTGGTGGTGTTGATATTGATGGTGATATTGATGACGGTGCTGGTGCTGCTGATGATGGTACTGTTGGTGGTGGTGGTAGTGATGGTGGGGGTGTTGGCATTGATGGTGATGATGGTGTTGATGGTGGGAGTATTGATGACAATGGTGGTGGTGGTGGTGGTGGTGGTAGTGTGGGCATTGGTAATGATGGTGATAGTGGTAGTAGTGTTGACATTGATGGTGATATTGATGATGGTGGTGGTATTGATGATGATGGTAGTGTTGATGGTGGTGGTATTGGCATTGATGGTGATGATGATGGTGTTGAAGGTGGGGGTATTGATGACAATGGCGGTGGTGGCAGTGATGGTGTTGGTGTTGATGATGGTGGTGATCATGATGATGATGATGGTAGTGATCATGTTGATGGTGATGATGATGGTGGTGGTGGTGATGGTGGTGATGTTGATGGTGGTGGTAGTGTTTGTTGATGGTGGTGGTGGCAG
>NW_006399877.1:3801412-3885470 GCF_000299155.1 Elephantulus edwardii
TGATGATGATGATAATGACGATGTTGATGGTGTTGGTAGCAGTGGTAGTGGTGGTGTGTGCTGTTCAGGCCTTTTCACCTCACAGTCAAGCTTTAGGACAGGGTAGAACCGCCCCATGTTGATATTGTTGTCAAGATGGTTCCAAGTCATAGCAACCCCAAGCCCAGTAGAGGGAAGCCCTGTCTAGCCTTGCACCCTCTGTATCCTCACAGTCATCACTGTCTGAACACATGATGCAGCCACTGTGTCGGTCCATCTTACTGAAGATCTTCTTCTTTGTCCTGAAGCCGCCATTTGACCATGCATAATGTCCTTCTCCAAAGACTAGTCCTTCCCAATAGCATGTAGAAAGCACAATGGTCTTCAGTCCTCCTTGTTCATTGTCTAGTGTTAGCATGCATACGTTGCTGTTATTATGTAACATCAAGGTGGAACCGACAGGTTTTCAGAGGCAAGTAATCACTTGCACAGGCAGAGGTGGCCCATCCCTCTCCTGTGGAGCACTTGGTGGATTTGAACCATGTGCCTTTGGGATTGCAGCACAAGTCAACTATGACTCAAAGCAACCCTAGAACAACAGATCTGAATCTTGCCCTGTCCTTCGACACTGGCATGATACCCGTCAAGCTAAAGCCCACTGTGGTAGATACTGTGTGATCTCTCTCATTGAGAGTCTTCCTCTCTCTCACCGACCCTCTATTTTTCCCAGTCTGATGTCTTTTTTAAAGGACTGATCCCCCCTGACAATATGTTCAAAGTGTGTGAGGGGATGTTTCACTGTCCTATGCTCGTAACTTTGTTCTTCTGGAAGTGAATAGCACATTTAATGTTCTTCAACACTAAAATTCAAAGGCGTCAATTCTTCAGTCTTCTGACTGTCAGACAGAAGCACAGAAAGCAAATGGAAATGCCGTGGCTCACCTCATGCTCACCTTAGCCTTTACTCTGACATCTTAGTGCTTGAAGACCGAGGATGTCAGTCTGAAGACTAAAGTGCGTACGAGGCAATGAAAATTCCCCACGTTGGATCAGGTGCAGACTAGACTTCAAAGTGCCATCTTTACACCTTTAAGAGGTCTTTTGCAGATTTTTCCAATTCAAGTCTTCTTTTGAAAAATTTATTCATTGTTGCATTTTCTCCCCCTCCTCTCCCCTACCTCTCCCCCTTCTCTCCCCCACCTCTCCCCCTCTGCTACCTAGCCCACCCCGTAAGACACCCCTTGTTCCAGATTGTTCTCACATGTATAATGCATAATCATATATTCCTTTAATTCTTCCCCTCATCTAGCCACTCTTTCCCCATTTTCTCTTCTAACACTCTCTCTCTAATCCCCCCCATGTCTGTTCCATTTTATAACACTGGTGTTGTGCAGTATTTATTCTTTCCATGCAAGTCTTGATGGCTTTTTCCACGGATATTAAGTGTAAGCCCAAGGAAAATTAAATCCTCAGCAATTTCAACCTGTTCTTGGTAATGTTGCTGTTGGTCCACTTTTGAGGATTTTTGTTTTGTTTTGTTTTCTTGATGTTGAGATATAATCCACACTGAAAACTGTGGTCTTCATCATTAATGGTTCCGAGTCCTAGTTGTTGTAAGCAGGCAAGCTTGTCTCATCTACGTAGTATAGATTCTTGGTGAGTCTTCCTCAATCCTGCTACCACAGTCCTCTTCGTAGAGCCCAGTGTCTCGGATTATCTGCTTAGCATTGAATAACTATGGTGGAAAGATAAGACCCTGATTCACATTATTTTATTTCCCCGACCCCTTCTAAGCACACCTGCACTCAAATTGTGTAACTGTCAAGAGGTAAGTGCATTCTAAGGGTGAATAATGAGAGATCCCAGAGATGAATCCTCAGTACAGAAGGCAGAGGGGGGCTGAGGAAGAGGTCAAGGTCATTTCCAAGGAGCTGGAGCAGCTTCAAGGAGACCTTCGCCCCTTCCCACTGCTGAACTGCTCCAGACGCAACCTGAGCTGCCTGCTGCAGGTTCTCACACAGAAAACAGGACTGCAGGCCCTCATTAAAAAGTTTATATTCCTAGTGGTGGGTGGGAGTATGTGTGTGTGTATACACATAGTTTCGCTGTTGGGAATACAAACATTCTGCATATTTTGTTTTTCTTCCAACAAAAAGCAGATCTTCCTTGAGTTTGCAATCAGTAATCCCTGTAGAGGCCTGAGAAGCTGCTGGATGGAAGAAACTCAAGCCCTCCAAGGCTCATGGGATAGTGAGCTGGCTTTGCCTGAGAAATGGTCTCGCACAAGGCTGCATTGTGAGAGTGTTCCCTGGAAGGTCATTGTTCCCAAGGCTGCCTGTGACATTTGGTGGAGCCTTCTTTCAGAAAGGTGGTAGTTGTTGTGTTGTGCCATCAAGTTGGAACTGACTTGGAGTTGACCCCCCAGCAAATGGTCAGAGCCCATAAATCACATGGAACGAGATTGCCAATCCTTCTCCTGCCGAGCAGCTGGTGGATTTGAACTCCATGCCTTTGGGATTGCAGCACAGCTTCACATCACTGAGCCACCAGCACTCCCTTTCAGAAAGGTCAGATTTGTTTCACAGTGGTGCATGTGCTGTAGAAAGGTGCTGGCTAGCTGACACACTGCCCGCACACCTGCCAATATCCAGCCTGTGTCTGTCTGTCCAGTTCTTCTCCTGAGACTTCCTCAGATGGTCCCCAGCCACGTGTATAAATACTGGAATGTGGCCGGAGTATGTGAGGGAAGGACAGAAAGCTTCACTGCGCTGCATTTGACCCCTGAAGGTGTCCACTGACATGCACCTTTGAATTGGCCACATAAAACCCTGTTAAGTCAGACTCAATAGATTTTAGCCATGAAGTCAGTAAGTGAAGTGATAGGAGGAATTAACTCAGATCACGATTCATGGTCACCATGAGGTCACACGGATGAGGTCACACTGCTGAGGGCTCAAGTTAACAAGCTCATGCTCCCATCACACACACACACATACACACACCACTCACACACACGCACACACTGTCTTTCTTATACACACACATATCACTCACACGCACGTGCACATGCTGTCTCTCTCTCCCTCTCCCTCTCTCCTACACACACGCACACGCAGCTCAACACAGTCTCTCATACACACACACCACTCGAACATGTGTTCATTTTCTCATACACACACACACACACACAATCACACACACATACATTCATACCTCAAGAACACACATGCACACACAGAAGATGAATTTGCACAGATAATTAAAAGGACACAGATCCCGTGACCGCAGAAGAGGGTATTTTTCTCTTTGCACTGATAGGTCCAGGGGTCTCAAGCTTTAAAGTATTGACCCTTCAAATCTACTCGTTCAGGCACGTCAATGGATGCCTAAGTGGCTCTGAGATTTTAGAAGAGAACTTGGCCATGTAAGGAGCCTTGATGGAGAAGTGCAGTGAGTGTTAGACTGTCAATCCAAAGACCAGCGGTTCGAGTCCACTCACAGCTCTCCAGAAGAACGAGAAGCAGTCTGCCTGTAACCCTTCCCAGCCTTGGAAACTCGATGCAGGGCCGCTGTGAGTCGGAGTCCAGCCCACGGCCATGGCTTGTTTCAGTTTGGGTCCCAACCAGTTGAACCATAGTGAGGGTGTTCTTTGGAGGCTAGCCTGGTGAGCTTTGACTCACATATTTCAGGCATGTTATCAAGAAGGGCCAGTCCTTGGAAAAGTAAAAGGGTCAGTGAAGGAAAGGAAGACCTTCAAAGAGATGACCTGACTCGGGGACTTCACAAATGGGCTTAAGCACAGCAGAGATTGAGAGGATGGTGAGAGATGGACAGGTTCCATCTGTCGTACGCAGGGTCACCACGAGGTGGGGTCCACTCAAGAGCACATACGGCCTGTTGAACAAAGCCTGTTGATATCGGGTCTATTCTGACTCGCAGTGACCTTGCAGAACAGTGTGGAGCTGCCCCGCTGAGTTCGGTGTGGAAATGCCCCGCCGAGCTCGCTGTGGAAGTGCCCATTGAGTTGGCTAGCCGGTCAGTGTTTGCAGAAGCACCGGCCATGTCTTCCTCGCACTGAACTGTTGGTTGAGCAGCCAAGAGCTTAACCCCTGCACCACCAGGGCTCTGACTTGATCCCCTGACCTTAGAACATGGGACTGTCCTGTGTTGCCTCCTCCCCGGGCCCCCAGGAACCTCCCTGCAGATGCCGGCTGAGGGCGGCTGTCCGGGATCTCCTTCCTGAGCAGACACCATGCAACAGCCTGACACTGACTCGGGTAAGCCATAAACTCAACAATGGCCCCCACAGATCAAAGGCAAAAGGTGACTTCACAAAGTAACCACACACCGGCTTCAGGCCTCACAGGGCAAGTGGAAGGCTGGAGCTACAAGCAGAGGTGGAACCACGTTGCCTCAGCTCGAGTGGGAAGTACAACGTGTCTCCAAAATGTTTGGAAAAAGAGGGCAAAGCGATTGCAAGCATTCATTAATCAAAAGCCAAAAGCACAAGTAATCCAAATGTAGGAACAAGGTGTATTTTTTTAAGACTAGAAAATTCTTTAAAAATTATAATAATTCTCATATTATGCCAGTGGATTATAAAAGTTATAATAATCAAGCACACATGGCAATGCACTTTATGGCATGCAGAGTGGCCAGATTTATAGAGATTACATATGGTGAGTTAATGTCTGCCAACTTGAAGTACCAACTCTGGGGGATTTTGTGATTAGAAATCACTGGAGTAAGAATATGCATGATTAAATTGCACACGTTTGGGGTGTTTCCATCACTCGTCTGCTGGTGTGTCGTATGGTGGTGGCTCTCATGTCACCATGCTGCGGTGATTTATACCAGTGGTCCGTCAAATACCAGCAAGGTCCTGATGGTGGACAAGACTCAGTGAGCATGCAGCCTCAGACAGAGGAGCAGGAAAGGTCTGGTGATCTGCTTCCAAAGATTGTAGTTGTAATTGTTAGGTGTCATTGAGTATGGTTCATAGCAACCCTATGAACGAAAGAGCTGAAACCGTGTTCTGTCCTGTTCTGTCCTGCGCCATCCTCACCGTGTCACCATGTCAATTTACTTGGTTGAGGATCTTCCTTTCCTTTGCCGACCCTCCGTCCTGCCCAACATCATTTCCTTCTCCAAGGAATAACCCCTCCTATCAATATGCCCAAAGTATGTGAGGCAAAGCCTCATCATTGTTGCCTCCAAAGAGCACTCCAGCTGCATCATCTCCAAGATGTATCTGTTTTCTCTCAGTCACTCACGAGATATTCAGTGCTCTTCTCCAACACTACAGCTCAAAGATGTCAATTCTTTTCCTCTCATCCTTATTCATTGTCTAGTTCTCAGATACATTGCAAATAATTAGAAAGACCCTGGCCTGAATTAGATGCACCTTAGTCCTCGAACTGACATCACTACTCCTCAGTAATTTGGAGTAATTTGGAGAGGTCCCTAACTGCAGATTTTCCCAGTGCATTTTCCAAAGATTAGATCATTGAAACGTTATGAGTCACAGCTGGTGCCTGTGTGACATTCTTGCTTTGGACACACCTTCAGGAAGGATTCATTTCTGGAGGAAGCTACTATGATCGGGGAAGCAGAGGGCCAGCAAGGGCAAAGGAGATGCTTGGTGAGCTGGACAGGCCCAAGGGCTGCATCAACAGGCCAAGCAGTGTCCGTTGTACTGTAGCATCTCCATGAGCCAGAGTGAATGCAAAGACATCACCCATCTGTGGGGTATCTACCTCCCTTTCAATTCTGTTCATTTATCTCAATTATCAGTTCGTGCAGAACCTGTGCAGGGACCAAGAGGAAGTTGTTCCAACAGAATAAGAGGCTACTGTGTGATTGGAAATCCACTGAGGTGTATATCAGGGTTGTATCATCTTTCTTCAATCCATATCCTCAACAAATAACTCATAGAGGTGAATTAAATGAAGTGAATGTGGCATTCGGGTTTGACGTAGAGCGTTGAAGACCTAACTAATGAAGATCAAAGACCCCAGCTTGCTATATAAATGACACCCCAAAATAAAAACAATCTTCATAATTTAGCCATAGAAAAAGTAAAGCCTTTGAATTGTGATGCTGGGAAGAATACTGAACATGGACTGCCTCACACATGAATAAACCTGCTCCTTAATGCTGAGCATATGGAGACTCCAACTCCTACCTGAAACGTCGTCAGGAAGGACCAGTCTCTGCAGAAGGAGGCTTTGCTTAGCAAAGCAGAAGAGCATCAAGGAGTAGGAAGATCCTCACAGAGACGGGTTGTCACGGTGTTATAACAATGAGCTGAAACAATGCACCAATTGTGAGGACGGTGCAGGGCCAGGCAGTGTCTTGCTCTGTTGTGCAGAAGGTCAGTGTGGGCTGGGTGTGTGTGTGTGTACATACACCCACATACACATCCTGAGCATTTATTGCTAATAAAAAAGCTCAAGTAAATAAAGTGACAAATTATTTCACAGTAAATAAAACCATCAACTGACTTTATAAATCTCTCTGGAACATCCACTCAGGTTTCCAGTAACGAGTTCCTGCCTGCATCCATGAGCCAAACTCCAGGACACACAGTGTGAAGATAGGTGTGGTTGTAACTGCCCTGAGCTGGGTTTTTACTGGGATCTCATTGCTGTGGGAACACCACTAGTCAGATGTTAGAGTTGCGTCAACACAAGGGGTTCAATTCATTGTTGCATCTGTCCACCAGCCTAAACCTTCCTGACCAGGCAGCCTGCAGCCTGCTAGAAACTAAGAGAGAAATAAGACACACTCCCTTCCCTGAAGAGTTTTAACACTCCATCATAACAAATAGTTAAGTCAGAATAAGAGTAGGCAAGAGGAAATGTTGTGGAGTGCCTTCTCTGGGGAAGCCCAGTGCTGAGCAGCCCGCCAGTGGTGACCCAGCCCACCTCACTCCCCCCAGCCCTATGAGGAGGTCCTTTCTGCGTTGGCTAAAGAAGGAAGCTAGCAGATCATAGCTCCATCTCTGGCAGATTTATGGCTTCATCTTGTTTCCTGGTAGCTCTGGTTTCCTAACTTTCTTTAGGTAACATGTATCTTTGTATTTCCTTAAATAATTTTGGAACATCGTTAAATCTGAGTGGATGGATGGATGGATGGATGGATGGATGGATGGATGGATAGGGAGATATATGAATGAAAGGACAGGTAGATTGCTAGATTAGATAGATAAGTGGTAGGTGAATAGATAGATGGGTGGACGGATGACTAGGTCAATGAGTGGATGGATGGAAGGATGGATGGAAGGAAGGAAGGATGGATGGATGGATGGATGGATGGATGGATGCATGGATGGATGGATGGATGAATATATAAATTAAAGGACAAGTAGATTGCTAGATTAGATAGACATGTGGTAGGTGACTAGATAGGTGGATGGATGGATGACTAGTCAATGGGTGGGTGGATGGATGGATGGACGGACGGACGGATGACTTAATGGACCATTATACGGATGAATGTGGTTGTTCTGGAAGCTCCTGTGCAGTGGTGCCACTCTGGAAGCTGGGTTCTTGCATCTTGAAGGGGGTCACGTAAGGAAAGTTTTGGGTCATGTTTAATTTGTAATACTGGGGTTTTCCCCTCCGCAAGCAAGAGCCTGTGGCCCTCAGGCCAAATTTATTCATTTTGGAATAAACATTCTTTAAGTGGTACAGAGTTGTTTGTCTATCTGCTGTACTGAATAACTTGGAGTCGCTGTGATGCTGAACACTGTGCCATAGTCGTGCCAAATACCGTAATGGTTACACAGCATGGACAGTGTGTGGAGGAGCTTCCAGATTCATTCCGATTTGGAAGCAGGAGTGGCATCCACTTTCTTTTTTTTTTTTTGCATCCACTTTCTAAACCAGATGCCGCTGTAAACTCTATCAACTGTATGAACATACAGAAATTATGTTAATTATAGCACAGAGTTCAGATCTTTTGTTCATAGGGTTGGTATGAGTCATATTCGACTTGATGACTGACATTTACCCACTGCTATATGAGACTAGTGTTGTTATATTTGGAGGAACATTCTTCTACTTTGTACATCATTCTTCGTCAGTTTGCTGTACTGAGTTAATCTGGGTTTGCTTTGATGCTGAACCTTACGCCTGCCATTGGGGTTTCAAATACCATAATGGCTTTCCAATGTGGACAGTGTTTGGTGGAGCTCCCAGCTGTAAAACAGGTTTGGAAACAGGAGTGGCATCCACTTCCTAAACCACATGCCCATGGGAATGCCATGAACTTGGAGAAATGATGATAGTTATCTAAAGGCATTAGGTCTTTTGTTCATAAAGTCACTGAGTCGTACTTAACTTGAGGGAAATCAACAACAGAAACAACATATAGATGAATGGGAAGATAGATGAGCGAGTTGGTGAATGGGTGTACAAATGTGTAGGCCTGTAAGTGAATAGATGCATGATTAAAAGGACAAATACATACACAGATCGATGACTGAATAGACAGATGTATGAATTGATGGGTGGACATGAGTGGATGGGTAGATGGATGTGAATGGATGGATGAGTGGAAGAGTGAGTGGATTAGGACATGCTCTTGGTGTAAGTGACATGGTAAGAATTCTGCTTTAGCAAGTTAATTGCAGCAGAAACTGGAGGGAGGAGGGCCAGGTGGACTATTATCTCTACATTGCTCATGCACTCTGGGGTGTGGAAGTCCGTTGTTGCAGTCACTGCATCAGCCTCCGTGAAGGGTCGCCTCTCCTCCTCTGGCCTTCCACATGACCGAGTGTGAGGTCTCTTCTCAGGGCTGGCCCTTCCTGACAACACGCCCGAAATATGTGAGTGAGAAGACGTCTCTGCACCCTTCCCTCTACAGAGCACTCTGCTTACATTTCTTAAAAGATAAGTTTACTGGTTCTTTTGGCAGTCCAAGGTTTATTCAATATTTTCCCTCAACGTCACAATTCAAAGGCACCAGTCAGTTCTTCATCACTTTTCTGTATTCATTGTGCAACTTTACATGCATATGAAGTCATTAAAAACACCCTGCCTTGGGTAAAGTATACCTTAGTGTTTAAACTTATTTACTCTTTAGTCATTTAATGAGGCTGTTGACACACATTTCTTCCAATGCAACACATCATTTGTTTCCCTTATTACTACTTCTGTGAGTGTTGATTATGGACCCAAGTAAAATTAAATCCTTGACAACTTAACATCTTTTCATCACCTGTCATGATGCTGGTCCAATTGTGAGGTTATTTTCCCTTTAGGTTGAGGTGTAACTAACACTGAATGCTGTAATCTTTTTGATCTGCTTTGGTAGGTGATTCAAGACCTCCTCATTTTTATCCAGGGACATTGTACCATCTGCATACCACAGGTTCTTAAGTTGCGGGATGACATCAAGAACATCATCTATAAAGATAGCTAAGGGTGTTTTAAAAGACAGGAAACATCAGAATGGATGTCACAAGATATTTGCTCTAGAAAATAGAGAAGTTAAACTAAAGAAGTAGTGAAAAGAGTTAAGGAGAAGACTTCAAAGGGCAGCTCAAAAAGATAAAGTTTTACAAGAAAATGAACCCAACATGTACAACACACTGCAAATTTCTCAAGCTGCAAGAACTAAGAACAAATTCAAACCTCGATTTACAACAGGTCTGACTTAGGGAGGGTGAAACAAGTTTCTCCTTGGAGGTGAAGATTTTGAAACTCCATGTCACGTACTTTGGGCACGTGATGAGGAGGGGCAAGTCCTTGGAGAAGGACATCATGCTTGAAAGGGTGGAGAGATAGCACAGAAGAGGAAGATTCCCGAAGAGGCGGATTGTCCCAGTACCTGGAGCAATGGAGGTAGGTGTGTTGGAGTCAGTGAGATTGGCTCAGAACAGGGCAGGTTTCAGAGCTGTTTTACATAGGATCGCTATGAGTTGCAGGCAATTCGATGGCACATAACAACAAGTTGCAATACTGAAGAATTCTTTGGGCAAAGAATGCTGCAGGAAATTTTGGAAGAACATGGAAGAAATACAGAAAGAACTGTTTGGCACTAAACCATTTCAGGAAGTAGCATATCATCAAGATCTAATAATATGATGGTGAAAATCCAAGCTGCACTGAAGGCATTGGAAAAAAAAAAATAAGGCTCCATGAACTGACATGATATCAATTGAGTGAGCAAGCAAATAGATGTGTCCCTGAATACATTCTCTCATTTATATCAAGAAATTTGGGATACAGTTAGCTGGTCAATCTGCTCGAAAAGATTCACATTTGTGATCATTAAAAAAAAAGGTGATTCAGTAGAATGTAGAAATTACCAAACAATATCATTAATACCACACACAAGTAAAATTTTGCTAAAAACTATCCACAAACAACTGGAATACTGCATAGACACTGAAGTGCCAGAAATTCAAATTTAAATCAGAAGAGACCATGAAATGAGGAATATCATTGCTAATGTCAAATGCATGTTAGCTGATATTATAGAATGTCAGAAAAATATTTACTTTTTAAAAAAGATATTTACTTGTGCTGTATCGACTATGCAATGGCATTTGACTGTGTGGATCAAAATAAATAATGGCAACACTGAGAAGAATGAGGATCTCAGAACACTCAGTTGTGCTTTTGGGGCACCTGCACGTGAACCACAAGGGGATACTGTGTGGTTTAAAATCATCAAAGTTGTGCATCTGGATTGAGTCGCCAATGGAGAAGGATCAAAAGGAATGGATATAAAGACAAAAGAGCCAATTTAGTGGTCTTCCAAATTTTGCAGATTTAGAGGGTCAGCAACGTATTTCTGGTAAATGTAGATAATATTATAAACTTTGTAGATCACACAGTCTGTGCTACAGCTGAAAAACTCTGACGCAGAAAAAAAATGTAACTGTAGATGATCCATAAGCAAATGGGACCAGAATTCTTGCAGAGAGCTGAGGACTTGCAAGGGAAAGTTTACCAATAAAACTTTATTTACTAAACAGCCATGTCTGAGTTAGGCCCAAGGGTCATCATTTGAATGCTAACTCAGCCGCGGCAGCTCAACCTAGATGACCGTGCTGAGTCATCTCCACTTGGAACATGACATTCCTTGGAGCCCCTGCTACTTACACAAGTGACCATTAATACCCATTGTTCTATAGTGGAACCTCGGTGGTGCCTGGATACTAAGCAAAAGGTTGATGGTTCAAATTCGCCAGCTGCTCCTCAGATAAAGATGAGAAGTCTCCTCTATAAAGATTTACAAACTTGATGAAGGGTCGATATGAATCCAAATGAACTTTATGGCAGTGGGGTTTTTGGTGGGTTCCACAGACAACAGGCAGGGCCATTCTCAGGTTTCCTGTCCACTCTCCTTATCTCCTGAGGAATCAGCAATCAAGGAAGGAGAGTTTGCTCAATCCTCCAGACCAGCCCTTGAGATGCAGGCATGCAGCATCCAGAGAATGCTGTAAACTTGGCTTATCAATATGAGACCACTTCCTCCTGGAGTGAGGTTGGGGCAAGACCTGCGTGAGAAGACCCCCTACCCTGCCCCAGTTCATCCCAAACCACCCGCTTCCCAGCCCTTCCCAGCCTACACATCACCACAGAGACCAGAATGAGACCCCAGACTGTTCCCAGGGTGATGAGGAATTCTTTCAGATTGTTGGGGCCAAGAAAGGGAGTGAGAGTGAGAGTTTTCTACAGTGAGTCATCCCCATAATAGTCTATATTTGAGTGGAGGGTGGCCTAGTGGCAAGAAGCTGTGCTGTAATCCTGAATGCTCGTGGTTCAAATCCACCAACTGCTCTGCAAAAGGATGAGCAATTTTCTCCTAATGCAACTAACTGCCTCTAAAAACCACTGAAGGGTCAGCTTTGTGTCGGTTCTGACTCAACAGTTCATAACAACGTAGTTGTACTATGTTACACAAGGATTGAAGGAAGACTTATCAACAATCTGTATTATACAGATGACACAACTTTGCTCGCTGAAACTAAAGAGGACCTGAGACATTTGCTACAGAACGTCAAGGACTGTAACCTTTAATATGGATTGAAGCTCAACATCAAGAAACAAAGATTCTCACCCCTGGGCCAATAGGCAGCATCGTGATTGACAATGAAAAGATCGAGATTGTTAACAGTGTCAGCTTGCTTGGCTCCACAATCAACATTCTTGGTACCAGCAGTCAGTAAATCAATATACAAATTGCATTGGGAAAGTCTGCTGTCAGAGACCACTCCAGAGTACTGAAGAGCAATGATGTTGGTATAGAGACCAAGGTGCACCTGATCCAAGCCATGGTCTTCTCAATTACTTGCTATGTATCAGAGAGCTGGAAAATGACTAAGGATGACAGAAGAAGAATTGATGTTGTGGTTCTGGAAAAGAACATTGAATACACCATGGACTGCTAGGAGAACAAACGGTTTCATCCTAGACAGGGTGAAACCAAGATGCTCCTTGGAGGCAAGGGTTTTGAAGCTTTGTCTCACATCCTTTGGGCATATTGCAAAGAGGGACCAGTCCTTGGAGAGGGACATCATGCTCGGGAGAGTGGAGAGATAGCGCAAGAAAGGAAGACCGTGGATAAAATGAACTGACTCAGTGACTGGAGAAATGGGGGTAGGTGTATCAGAGACAGGTTGACTCAAGATAGAGCTGGGTTCAGAGCTGTTGTACATGGGATCACTATGAGTTGCAAGCAACTTGACAGCACATAACACCTTTTAATTGTGTCTGGAAAACGAAAATTCAGATTCTCAGGACCTAAGAACCAAAGGCTTACTGATTGTGTTGCAGATAAAACACTAGGAAATAGATTCAAATGGAAAGCTTCTCTGATGCCCTTGAAAGGGCAAAGTCTAACGCCCATATAACCATGGGGCACCCACAAGCCCCTTGCCTCCTGGAATGGTTTTCCCGGAAAACTGCTCAGAAGGAAGCAGCAGCAGCAGCAGACAGCAGGCAGATGCTGGGGTCTGACACAGGCCAGAGACGGGAGCAGGGCACAGAAGGAGGGCCCAGGGGTCCCAACGTCTCAAAGTGACAGATAAACTCTCAGTTGCAATGTGTTTATCTTTCATAAGACTAGGACTGCGAAAGGATCGGAAGCCACCAGACACTTCTGCATCTCTGTTAAACATCGTGTAGATTTATCATCTGCCAACATAAACCCCAAAGAGAGGGTGTCGTAATCTGGGAAGAACACCATCTCTCCTACTCATAGGATTTCCCCGCGAATGCTGACCGCCAGGCCAGTAGGAGGCCAGGCTGCCTGGAGGGTGCGATAAGTACAGTTCAGCTTTCTGTCCAGGGCTGACCACGACTCCAAGCTGCATATCACTCCTCCTCGGCTTGGGTATTGGAGAGCTAGCAGAGAATGCAGTCCCTGCTCCAGAAACGTCAATAATAATAATAATAATAGTAATAATAATAACAACAACAACAGCAGCAGCACCGATGTCTCAGTTTTACTCCTAGGATAGCATAGATTTTTGTAAATTGCCTTAAATCACATTGGTGTTGTTAGATGCCAGGAAGTCGACTATGACCCTGTGAACAAAAGATCTGAGCCCTGTCCTGTCCTGTGCCGTCCTCATCGTCTCTGGCACACTTGATCCCATTGCTGCAGTCACTGTGTCAATCCACCTGGTTGAGGGTCTTCCTCTCCTTTGCTGTCTCTCCACCTTTTCAAGCATGATGTCCATCTCCAAAGAATAGCATGTCCTAGTAACATGCTCAAAGTTTGGAAGACGAAGATTCGCCATCCTTGCCTCCAAGGAACACTCTGGCTTCCTCTTCTCCAAGACATATCTGTTCCCCATTTTGACAGTCTGTGGGATGTTCAGGCCTCTTCTCCAACACCACAGCTCAAAGGCATCAATTGTTCTTCTGTCATCCTTAGTCATCATCCAGCTCTCAGATGCACAGCAAGTGACTGAAAATACCATGGCATGAATCAGGTGCACCTTAGTCCTACTGTTCCAAAGTCTTCTGCCAGAATACTCGTTGCTCTGTGCTTTCAGCATAGACAGCCATCCCTCTGCCCTGCGCCCTGCACAAAAAGCTGGGAAGCACAGGTGGGCTCTGGGCACTGAGTTCACATGTCCTGGCTCTGACTGCGAGCTCAGGCCAACACCCATGATGGCCAGCTCCTAGTGAAGACATCATATTTGACTGACCCCTCCCTGTCCAAGCCCCGGTGCGATCAAGGCTGGCATACCCAGACGAGCCTGGCGTGATGGTAGAGACATTGCCCTTCTCGACACCTTGTCTGGAACCAGCTATCGTGTGGGGATGACGTTTCTACCAGGATCCAGGAACGTGTATCTGGAGCAGACACCATGGTGGGTGAAGGGGTCCAGGAGCGTCTTCAGTGAAGCTGTCATAGGTCCACCTCAAGGGTCCAGATGACCCGCCCCACACGGAGCACACGTTTCTCCAGATCCCATGCCCATCTGACCAGCACCTGCTTCCACAGCCCAATGTGATAAGCTCTGAGTTGTCAGTAATTCAAAAGGTGGACGTTCCCTTTGACTCACAGAGTTGAAAGCTATGCACACACTTGCTCACACATGCACATGCGTGCACTCAAGTACACTCATACGTGCACCTATACATAGGGGTACACACTCCCCATGGTGAGAATGAGGGAGCCTGCTAACGAGAGAAGAGGTGAGCCCACACACGTGCCCCTGGACAAAGCTCCTGGGGCCACGCAGATGGTGACAGGATAACTGCCTGCCTGCCTGCATGCTTTCCTTCCTTCCTTCCTTCCTTCCTTCCTTCCTTCCTTCCTATCTTTCCTTCCTTTCCTTTCCTTCCCTAGTTTACTTATAAAGTTTGTATACATTGTTTTCCACACCATCTTTCCTCTTTCCCTTATCCACCCCTCCCTCCACCCATCTGGTTGTGTGACCCCGTGATTAAGCCCCCCCCCTTTCTTGGATCCTCATACATGTTCTACAATAATGGTCTTATACAGTATTTGTCTTTATGAGACCGAGTTAGTTTATTTAGCATAATGTTCTCCAGTCCCTCCCAAGTTAGGTAGTGATTTACAAAATCATTGCTCCTGCATGCTGCATAGTATTCCATTGTGTGAATGTACCATAGTTTCTCAGTTCATTCAGTTGTGTTTGGTCATTTGAGCTGTTTCCATGTTCTTGGGATGGTGAATAACACAGCTATGAACATTGGTGTACAAGTCTCCATTTGCACCTCAGTTCTCATTCTCTTGGGGTATTATATTCCAAGCAGTGGAATAGCTAGGTCATATGGAATTTCTATGTTCAACGTTTTGAGGAAATGCCACACTGCCTTCTTAGAGTGGTTGTACCATTTTTCAGACCCACCAACAATATATAAGAGTTCTTATCTCACCATATCTTCTCCAACATTTATTACTTGCTGCCCTGCTAAACTTTGCCACTGCTGCTGGGGTATGATGGTATCTCATTGTGGTTTTGATTTGTGTCTCTCTTATTGCCAGTGATTTGGAGCATTTCTTTGTATGTCTCTTGGCCATCCTAATGTCCTCAACTACGAAGGGTCTTTCTATATCTCTTGCCCATTTTATAACTAAATTATTAGTCTTTTTTTTCCCTGGAGTCCTATGAGTATTCTGTAAACTTTGGTTATGAGACCCTTGTTTGAGATGGTACTGACAAATGTTTATTTACAATCAGTACTTTTTCTTTTCACTATTTTGTAAAAAGGTTTTGAAGAGCACAGAGATTTAGTCTTTAGAAGGTCCCTTTCATCAATTTTACCCTCTTCAGAGTGTGCATTTCTGGCTGTGTTTGGCAGTCCCTGTATAACATAGTCTAGGCCTTCTAAGTTTGTTCCCAGTTTGTCTCTTAAGAACTTTATGGTTTTACACTTTATTTTCAGGTCTCTGATCCACCTTGAGTTGATTTTTTTTTATGATGTGAGATATGTATCCTATTTCAAATGGAAAAATGTTCCCTGTTCATGGATAGGAAGACTCAATATTGTGAAAATGACAATCCTACCAAAAGCAAACTATATGTTCAACACAATCCCAATACAGATACAAAATTAATTTTTCAAATAAATCAAAAGGGAATTTGTTAAGTTTATTTGGAGAGAAAAGAGACCCTGAATAAGCAAAGTATTTTCAAAAAATAAAATAAAAAAATAAAAAAATGAAGTGGGAGGCATAGCTCTCCCTGACCTCAAAACCTACCATACAGCAGTGGTAACTAAAAGAGCATGGTACTGGTACAATGAAAGGCACATAGACCAATGGAACAGAATTGAGAACCCAGAAATTGACCTCTCTATCTATGATCAACTGATATTTAAGAAGGAAATGAAACCCATCAGATGGGGAAATGACAACCTCTTCAATAAATGGTGCTGCCAAAACTGGACTCTGGCCTGCTGCCGGCGGAAAGCTGAAACAGGACCCACCCCTCACACCATCCTCTCTCTTAACAGAAAGGAAGACATCGGGTACAAAAGTAGAAGGCTTGAGGAAGGTGACCATGAGGCACAGGGAACCTGAGGACCAGCCACGGAGAACACAGAGCGTGCGGCCACACCGCCTTCCCGTGCCCTGCTCCCACTGCCACGGTGGTGTGGAAATATAACAGCTGCAGGTCTCCTTTATTGACAGACAGAAAAGGTCCAGGGAGGGAGGCTACTGAAAGACCCAAAAACAGAACCCACAATCCATGTTCCATCACCTGGCCTTCAATTGTAAACAAATCATTCTTTGTGGGAAAATGGCTGGAGGCACAAACCCACCCAGCTATGGATTCACAGGCTGGAAGTCAAGTCCACCGGAGAAGCCTTGGGGTAAGACTTTTTAAAAATGCCCGGCCCCTGCACGTCCTCTGTGGCTGGTTCTGCTCTGACAGCGTGGAGTCCTGGGAGTTGAGCTGGACTCCCAGCAACTGGCCGGTCCCAGCTTTGTGGAATCAGATCTCCTGAGGAGCGAATCCCAGCTCCACATTGCAGCCATCGCTGGGTCGGGCACGCGCTGTCTCCCCTTTAAGTCTGCTCATCTGCGAGTGGGGGGATGATAACCCGCACCCCTCGCAGGTTGAGGGGGAGCCAGACTTGGTGCTGAGCATAAATATTCCAACGCACGGCATGCTTCCTCCGGTGACAGGCCCCAGCCCCAAGCAATGTGATTTACGGAGTTCCTTTGTTTTGATTCTGAAACAAGGCCAAGTTAGCTTTATATAAAGGAGCTTGCTTCCCAGAAATTGGCACATTAAGGTGTCTCTGTATTGAGGTTTTTGGTATGTTTGTTTGGTTGTTGGGGGTTTTTACCTCTCAAGTTTATGGAGACAAGAGTAAGATTCCTTTCCAAAAAGGATCCACGCCCTCTTTTATTCTTAGCTTGTTCCAGTAAATCAAAACCATATCAAAACCTAACCAGACGAAGCAATAGCACCACACACATCACCCTGCTCACAGCAGTTTCTCTGTTACCCCATGTTCAGACAGAGCTGGCACATCTGCAAGTTATGGGGTCAGTGGTTCCAGAAGCCCCGCTAGGAAGCAGAGTGAAGTCACGGGGGACAGATCTCCTCAGAGACCCAGCTTTCAATCGTCCCACCGACAATCGAATCATTGATGAACCTGATGGGTTTTCTAATATGCTCTCATCTTCAAAACAAGGCAAAAATACAATCTACAGGTTTAATGTGAGACGGGGGGAGGGCAGGACCAGAGTCCTCCAGCCAGCTCCCTTCCCTCCATCTGCCCAGGAAGCTGAGAGAGAAGGGGGCAACTCCACAGCGGCCTCTCTACCCTCTCCTCACTTATCACTTAGGTTCCAAAGACTGGCTCATTCTTCAATAATGGAGGAGGCCCACGTCAGATCTCAAAATGTAGAATGCTTTCAACTGCCAATTTGTGTCATGACATAGTTGCCAAATGTCATAAGAAACAGCTGCTAATCCCATCGTTCTGTAACCGCCAAATGTTATTAT
The DNA here is from genome assembly GCF_000299155.1 of Elephantulus edwardii. Taxonomy (NCBI): domain Eukaryota; kingdom Metazoa; phylum Chordata; class Mammalia; order Macroscelidea; family Macroscelididae; genus Elephantulus; species Elephantulus edwardii. The sequence goes on from NW_006399877.1 coordinate 3,819,351, forward strand.
TTTATTGTCAAGCACCAGGCATCATGGCTCAGCCACATTGGTACATCGCCTTCACTTCCACAGCTACCATCCTTCTCTCCTTGCATCTCAGTGTCCATCACTGCCAGACACAGGGCGTTAACACAGAAAATACCTGGACAGGAGAGTTATGCTATTGTCATGAGAGAAGTAGAGTAGATTATTTTCACAGACTACACGGACAAATCATGGTTCAAGTTCCAGTTAATTGATATCCCACGGTGTTTTCACGTAGTTACTACACATTTCCACCGTGAAGTACAAAAGTGCAGGTAGCAGAAATGCAGTCTGAAAACCGATTGTGAAGCAAGTCTCACTCCACAGGGCGGCTGTGTGAGTGCTGCGAAACCTTCCTGAGCACCTGAGTTCTGTGCTATAAAACTGGACAAAACTGGCCCTCACGATTGTTGGACATCCTCTGTCCTAGGCTGACTTAGAAAGGGAAAGAGAGAGAGATCATTTGTCCTGAGGAGATATGCATAATGGGTGCACATGCCTCTGGAAACTCTATGAACTTGGAGAAATGACGATAGTTATAAAAAGGCTTCAGGCCTTTGCTCATAGGGTTGCTATGAGTCGTGCTCAACTTGATGGCGATAAACATCAACATTGCTATTGTTCTAAACCATTGAGATGGCTTTGACTCATAGCAACCTTAGAAACAACAGATCAGAACCTTGTCCTATGCTGCCCCATCCTTGCAACCTCCACCATGCTCTAGCCTGCTGCAGTTCTCACTCTGTCAGTGTATCTCGTTAGAGTCGTCCTCTCTTTCAGTGACCTACTTTTCCAGGCTGATGTCACTCTGTGAGGACTGGTCCCTCCTGACATCATGCCCCCAGTGTATCAGACAAAATTTCACCACCCTCGCCTCTGAGAAGCACTTTGATTCCACTTCTTCCAAGACAGACTTGTTTGTCCTTTGGCCAGCCACACTGTTGGGTGTTCCAAGGTGTTTCCCAAAAAGACACCTTGAATTTTCCATCACAGAACTGCTCCTGTGAACTTGGGGAACAGGGCCTTTGGAGATGTACCCAATCAGTCAAGGATCTTGAGATGGGGTCAACCGGGACTTCAGGTGGACCCTAACACCCATGACTATGTCCTTATAACAACAGACACAGAGAGGAAAGGGCCCACTGAAGCTGATGTCCGAGACTGGAGGGATAGGTCTCCAGTCCAGTGAATGCCAGGCACGGACTGCCCACAGCCACTGGAAGCCAGGACAGGGGCACAGAGGTCGTCATCCCTCAGATCTTCAGACGGAATTCAGACTCCAGCCTCCAGGAGGGGAGCCAAGGCATTTGTGTTTCCCCTCACCTCTCAGTGTGTGGTGGAGGCACAAGACTTTCTAGTTGCTTCATTTTGTTGCTTTCTGCACACATTTTTCACAAAGGAAAGGTCTGGGGCAGCCCTTCTCTGAGTAAGTCTGTCAGAGCCACTTTCCAACAGCACACTCTCGTTTCTTGTCTGCCACGTTCTGCTCATTCTCCCAACATTTCAAATGCTTCTTTATGCTATGACACACTCAATATACACATAACTTTTCTAAGGATCAGGAAACCAAAACTATGGTTTATTTATGCTATTCACCTTACTGTGATGTTCTGACATGGAACCTGCACTATCGCCAAGGTCAGCCTGGCCTTCACCAGAGCAGCTCCAGGACATCTATGCTTTGAGGATGAGGGCAGCATCCAGAAGGCCCCACTTCGCCCTCGACCCTCCCAAGAAGCCTTCGCATCGTGTTTCCTAAGGAAATTTATAAGTGATCCCCAACATTTCTCAGCTCTGCTTGGAAACTGGAATACAGATGTGTTCACTCAACACATTTGTATCATTCACAAGGCCAAATCACCAAATCACGCTACGTGAACAGGATTGCCATTCTCTTGATGGAAAACACATTGCTAAGGGTACCTTTGTGATGGAAAGAGTTTAGATGAAGCAGAGTTATGCAAGTCAAGAATTTCTTAAGATAAGAGAGGGACCTTGCACGTGCCTTAGGCAATTCTACGAACATTACTTTTGAAAACCAATCAAGTTCTTCTTGGCATGGAGGCACGGGTACCAAATATAAGATGCAGTGTTAAACTTGAAGCTCAGATAGACACTAACTAGTCTTTTGTGCAATATGGCCCCATGCATGTAATATCTGCAGAAGCTTTTATTTGCCAAATGTGGCTGAAGTCGGTGGGGTACCAGTGTTAGCTTCAAGAGTCATGTCCTCGACCCTGAAAGATTCCAGCCCTGTGTTCCTCCATTTGGGAATGGCCAACTCGTTGGCTGTGGGGGCTGCTGTTTCGTGTGGATTACGGTGCTTAATTAGATGCTTTTGCTCACCATTCGCATCTTACGAAACTGCTCGCCTGCAAATGTCTCATTAGTCCTGTGTTAATGGATCAAGTCCCATAAAAATTCTAAAGCTGTTAGGAATCTGCCCATTTAGCATCTCATTTGCTTGTTTGGAGTTTCATTTCTATAATGAAACGCTGTTGTGTTTGTCCATAAAGTTCACATGTTGTTACATTTTTTAGGGGGGAAAGTGGAATTGGGATAAATGTCATTGAGCATTTTAAGGCTGTGTCATTTGCTTTTGGGTTTCCAAACACGAACACGGAGTGTGTTAAATTTCAAATACAAAGCATTTGGCATGGCTGTTAATTGCTTGGCTGTCTGGAACTAAATCTCAACTGGCTGATGTCTGAATTGCTGATTTGATGGGAGGATACAGCCTGGCTCAAGGAACCATCACAGGCTAGTCGAGAGCAGGAAGTCCAGTGGACGCAGGAAGGACAGGGCCGGGCTGCCATGTACGTGTAGGTGTGTGCTCTCTGTGTGTCCTTCACCTCTGACCCTCTGCAACCTTGATGTTTTCTCTCCTAATCCAGTGATGTCTGTTTCCTTGAATTGATGTGGGTTCCGTTGAGCCTGTGACCTTAGAAAAGAACTGCTGTGTGTTTTCTGCAGGGAATTTTGTTGCTGGTTGTGTTGAGAGTTGCTGAGATCACGGTGTGCCTCCACATCGAAGGCAGGACTTCTCACTAGTCTTCACGAAGCAGGTCATCACGCTAGGCTTCTTTGTTGTGCCTGGGTGGACTTGAACTTCCAACCTTTAGGTTATTAGCCAATTACAAACAGCTTACACTACCCAGGAACCTCTTCTTGCTGTTGTTAAGTGACTGTGACTCGGTTCAGACTCCGAGTGGCCCCACATGGCAGAACAAAGCTGCCCCGTGGGGTTTCCAGGCTGTGTTCTCTCCGGGAGCTGCTTTGCCAGGTCTTCCCCCACTGGGTGGGTTCAAACTGCCATCATTCCAATTTGTAACCAAGCAATTAACTGGCTGTTAATCATCAGGCCATCTGCACAAGGAAAACCCCCCTCAACCCCACAAAAAAATGAAACCACTGAACGTGAGGCCATTGGCTCAATTCCGACTCTCAGTGACTGCAGATCGTGGCTGTGCCCCCACAGACCCCGAGACCTCACAGACTTCTCCTGCTCCCCACCCAGAGACCAACCGGCGACTCACCCGCTGGAAGCACCACCCTGCACCCACGGCACCACCAGCTCTCCCTAGCTGCTTGGCCATTTCACCGGAGATCCCAGGACGGGTCCTTTGGCTTCCTTTCTGCCCCAGGTCTCTGGACTGTGCCTTGCTGACTGAGGCCACTCAGGGACAGGAAGCAGGACTTGGGAGCCATGTGACAGTCCCCAGGGACAGTGAGTGCCTGGGCAACAGTATGGACAGAGGTGGTGGTGGACCCCTGCTCCCGAGACAGCCAGCAAACACCAGACCCTTCTGATCCAACTCTTCTCCATCCAAACACCCCCGTGAGCCTCGTGGGGCCGATAAGGTCTCAGGTCCAAATTACGGAGAGATTCCAGTTGGTTTTGCTGGGCCCAGGAGCCGGGTCACGGGGTCAATGGAAGAGTGCCATGAGGCAGGCCCAGTCTGGTGGCAGTGTGTGGTGGGAGGAAAACCATTACTAATTCTCAGGTGAGATACACTTCCTGTGTGAGGAGCGGTTGTTGTTGTGTACCCTCGAGTGAGACTAACTCATAGCTGACCCTCTGGTGGGTTTTCAGAAGCAGTAAATCCCACAGGAGGAGTCGGCCCATCTTTCTCCCATGGAGCAGCTGGTGGATTTGAACCATGTACCTTTGGATTGGCAGCGGACCTCTTTACCACTAGACACCAAAGCTAGGCATCATCAACTAGGGCCTGTGAGAGGAAATGCATATGTATCTAATTAAGTGCATTAATTTTAAACTTTAGGAAGATTGCATATGAGCTTCCACCCAGCCAATCCTACACGTTCAGCTGCTCTGCTGCGTCCCCACCCGGCCTCCCTTGATTCCCGGGCATGTGTGTTGAGTCTGATCCCTGGAGTCTCAGGATGGAAGAAATGGTTAAACAGACAGATGCTAACAGAAAGTTGGGAGGCCCAAATTCATACAGAGGCACCTTAAAAGACAGACCAGGCTCTTTCACCAAGGACCCGCCAACATGGGCCGCGTTCGCACCAAAACCGTGAAGAAGGCGGCCTGGGTCATCATTGAGAAATACGACACGCGCCTGGGTAATGACTTCCACACGAACAAGCGTGTGTACGAGGAGATCGCCATTATTCCCAGCAAGAAACTCCGGAACAAGATAGCAGGCTGTGTCACACAGCGGATGAAGCGGATTCAGAGAGGGCCTGTGAGAGGCATCTCCATGAAGCGGCAGGAGGAGGAGAGAGAAAGGAGAGATAATTATGTACCAGAGGTTTCAGCCCTGGATCAGGAGATCATTGAAGTAGAACCTGATACTAAGGAAATGCTGAAATTCTTGGACTTTGGCAGTCTGTCCAACCTGCAAGTCACTGAGCCCACAGTTGGGATGAATTTCAAAACACCGCGTGGAGCCGTCTGAGTCTGTTTGCTGTGCTGTAATATTTTCAATAAATTTGGGCACACGAGCCTTGCCTTTGTAAGAAAAAAAAAACCCAACCAGGTGATATTAGGCCAGGTGACATCAAGCCAGGTGATATCTTCCTGAAAAGCTGGCCTCTGGGGTCCTTCTGCCCTGGGTACTAGCCCTCCAACCACGAGGTCACCAGGAGTTGGAGTTTACCCATCAGCAACTATGTTTGAATTTTTAACATTTAATTGGTACATAAACAAACAAACAAAAATGCCTTTGAATCATGGGGCTGGCAAAATTATTAAATATATTTGCAGAAGAGTATCCTACCGTGTGCTGGAAGAACTCCAGTCGGAGAGGCTCTTAGAGGCAAAGGTGACGAAGGTGACGAGGCCTCGTCTGACATTCCTTCTGTATGTTACCGCGAACAGCTAGGCTCTGGGGAAGGACATCGTGCCTGGAAAAGCTGAAAGAGATTCTCGGAGAGACGGATTGACACAGTGACGGCAGAGTGGATGCAGGCACAGCAGAGACTGTGCACCTGGCATATCAGGTATTATTGTCATGACAGGAGTCCAGAACCAAGGCTGCACAGTGGAGTGGACCTGGGGGGAGGGATTGTATAACAAAGAATTTTTCCTTTACTTTTCAAAGAAAAGAGAGAACTGAGAGGAGAGGTGAGCAGGGGAAAAAGTGTGACAATGGATGAATGGAAATCCAAACTCTCTGTAAACTTTCATTGATTTTTTTTTTAAAAAGGAGGCAGATTTTCATTCTATTGTAGATTGTCAGGAGCTAATGTGACAACAACTGCCTCGTGTCCATTAGAATGAAGTGGAAGACAGAGACAAAACAAACGCGCACACCCACACCCTGCTGAAAAAGCAAAAGCAGATGGAAAGCCGAGCTGCCATATATATACATCCAACCGTTTGACGTTGCAGCTTTTCTTGATCATCACCACATGTCCATAAAGATGGCCCCGTGTCCACCTGGTGTCCGTGGGGAGTGACCAGGACGCTTCGCACCCGCTCCTTGGCTGAGAAGTTGGTTGTGTTTGGCCTCTGTCCTCAACTAGACCGAGTTGCCAGTCAACAATCACATAGTTTAAGTGACTTGGGTGGTTTTTTATTTCATCTTTGACCCAATAGCTCTTTAAGAGTGTTTGCTCTTTGCTTTGTTTTCATTCTCCTGTGGCTACAGTTTCCTGTTTGCATCACAATTGTTTACCTCTAGCTTTAAGTGCTTCGAGGACAAGGAATGTGGACGGGACAATTTGTTCTTGGAAATGTATTGGGTTTTTTCTAAATACGGGGTCAGTTTTGTCACGCCCCTGGGGGAAGTCAAAGGCTGCATGTAGAATGCTCCAGTTGCTTCTTAGGTCTCAAGTCAATCTTAATAATGATATTACCCAAAGCCTAAAGCTTACTCTCCTTATTTACTTTGATCTTATATAAGCTCTTATCATGAAAACAAAGAATTGGTCTGCTAACTACAAAGTTGGAAGTTCAAATACAGCTGCTAGATAAGGGGGAAAAGTAGCAGTTTACTTCTGTCAAGATTGAAGCCAAAATCATACTGCCAACCAGTCCCTTCGGATTCCTGACGTGTTTCACCAGGTCTCCAAGGTGGTGTGTCTTTCCAACGGAAGATTGCCTCTCCCAAGGAGCAGGTTATGGATTCCAACCTCGACCCGCACGTTAGCAGCCGGCGTGTAGCTCAGTAGACACTCAGAGGCTGTTCTCCTTTGCCCTGTAGGACCCACGACACACCTGGATGAACTCAGTGGCATTGGCTTTGGGGTTGGATTTCCCCCTTTTTTGCTGCATCTGGCAAGTCTCTTTCTGTTAATGTTAGTTCAGTTGGACATTTTTATCATTTTGGGTTTGTTTGATTTGACTGTTCTGTTAGTGTTTGGGATTGGACTTTGTATCCAGAGTGAAGTCTTTCTGTAATCTGCTTGAATATCATAATTTCATTCCTTGGATATTTCTCGTTAGGAATAAAAAGTATCCACATGTAGAACATCCCTCTCTGTCATGGAGAACAATAATGTTTCCTGAAGATCTTCACCTTTTTTCCTAATCTTCCTCCATTCTGGAAGCACATCAAAACTTGGCCTGGTTCCATTTGCTGTGCCCTCACTGAGTTTATACAGAGACCCAGTCAATTTCTGCGGCTGTGGTCTTCACAGAAGTGCGCTACCTCCCTTCCCTCCCGGAGGGTGTTGGGGGGTTGGAACAAGACTTCAGCATAGCAACAAGTGTTTTAACCACCATGCCATCAGGATTCTCTCATCATCCAAAGAAGTGGGGCATTCAGTGTTTCCTACCCCACAGACCTCAGGCCTCATCCTTCCAAGTTCCGTCCTTCTAGATGTTATGGGATTAGGTTGATGTTCCTTTTCTATTTGCTGGAGATGTTGAGTTAAATGAAATAGACTTGAGAATCCAGAAATCAATCCATCACCCTACAGTCAAGATATTTGACAAAGGTAACAAAACCCATTAAATGGGGAAACAACAGTCTCTCTAACAAATGGTACTGGCATAACTGGCATCTACCGGCAGAAAAATCAGACAAGATCCACGTCTCACATCACACACAAAAACCAACAGATCAGAGACCTAGGGGTAAAACCCCAAACCATCAAGATCATAAGAGAGAAAATAGGAAAAAATTTAGAAGACTTAGCCTATGGCATAAACAAACACAGCCAAATGCGCTACCTGGAGAGGATGAGATTGATGAGGACGCCTTAAGATCGAATCCCAACGTGCATCAAAGACTTTTTCAAATAGGGTAAAAGGAAAGCCTACAGACTGAGGAAAAAAACTGCTCCGAAGATCTCATTCATAAGTTTTACAGAACACTACAGAGCTTCCACGAGAAAAAGACTGATAATCCAATCACAAAATGGGCAAGAGACATGACAAGACTCTTCACAAAGGAAGATATTTGGATGGCCAAGAAATACATGAGGAAATGTTCAAAATCACCAACACTAAGAGAGATGCACATTAAAACATCAATACTAAATGCATCAATATTAAAACATCTCACTCCAGCAGCAGTGGTAAAGTTAACAACAGAACAAACAATAAATGGTGGAGAAGACGGAGAGAGATGGAAACACTAATGCCCTGTTGGTGGGATTGTGGAATGGTACAGCCGCTATGGAAAAAAGGCTTGGCATTTCCTCAAAAAGCTAAATATAGAAATCTCATATGACCTAGCTATTCCACTTCTAGGAATATACTCCAAGGAAATCAGAACTGAGAAATGAATGGATATATGTACACCTATGTCCATAGCAGCATTATTCACAATAATAATAGCAAGAAAATGGGAACAGCCCAAATGTCTATCAGCACACCATTGGATTGAGAAATTGTGGTATATCCCACAATGGAATATTATGCAATACTAAAAAAGAAAAAATTTTGTAAAATACTATATAGCATGGGAGATCTCAAAATTTTCTGAGATTACAAATCTTGATGGGAAGAGACTGCCTCACATTTCTCCCTAGAAGGAACTTACAGATTACACTCTCAATTAGTAGTCCAACACGTCACACAACTACATCACCAGGGTTCCTAATAACATCGTATCTAACAATCTTATGACATTAACGTAATATCTACCCATTTAATCCGCTTCCATTTAGTGACTCCCGGTCACACGGCCTGTGAGTGTGGCCAACAGTCCAGCTCCTCCTAGGCCTAGAGTCTGTCTTGCCCCCCACCCACCCGGCCCTGGGTCCCATGCAACGATCTGCCAGCAGCAGCACATTGCAGCATGGGGGCCCCAGGCGGTGGAGGAGGAAGGACGTGCAGGGAAAGACTAAACTCTCCTCCTGAAGATGATGTGGAGGAGCACTCGTAGACCATGTGTCAGCTGTAAAGGAAACAGATTGTGAAGCAGGCCCCACGCCAAGGCTGTGGCAGCCGCACCACCTCTGTGAGTCTCAGAAAAGCTCACAGAAATGACCTCTCCACCCTGCTCTACATGCATCCGGCAAAATCACCTCTGCTCCACCAGCCGTGGGAGGTGGGAAACCCGTGACCTGGAGAGAAGCCTGGCCTCTGGCACTGGGATGCCAGGCGGTACCTCCTTCTCACCTTCAACACATTCAGCCAGCCTCGTTCTCAGTCTCTGATGTGATAGCAAACTCAGTGGAAGTTGGCAAGCATGAAGAGTGCCCAGGAAATGCCCAACAGCCATCTGAGAGCCCGTGCCAGATCATCAGGTACAGGCAGGACTTGGTGACGTTCCAAGTCCAGTTCCAGTTCCAGACCACCGGTGTACACCAGCACCATTGTAAGTGAGTCACTTCAGGGTTTCCAGTACATAAAAAAGTTGTCTTAACTCCCTCTTATTGTTGTTGTTATGTACCATCAAGTCAGAACTGACCCACAGCTGACCCTCCAGCAGGTTTTCAGAGGCAGTTAATCTCACGGGAGGAAATTGCCCATCCTCCCACAGAGTGGCTGTTGGCCTCGAACCACATGCCTTAGGGATTGCAGTGCAGCTTCTTGTCACTAGGCCGTGAGGGCTCCCTCAAGTCTAATACATGTGCAGTAAGATGAACAAAACCCCAAAACTGCAGTCCAGTCCGCCTGCTAGCAGCCCTTCATCTGCCGGAAGCCTGAGCTTGTCCATCTTCAGGGGAGGAGACTGGCCATCTTCCTCCCCTGCAGCACCTGACGGATTTGAACTGTCGACCTTTCTGTTAGCAGTCTGACACATTGAACGTCACACCAAGAATGTCTGCATGAAGGAAAGCGTGAGTTGCTGTGAGAGCCAGCAAAACGGAGCACAGAGAGGTGAAGAGAACACACGCTCTTGGAAGACGGCCCTAACTTGCTCGGAATGGGATTGCCACAAAGTCTCCGCGCTTAAATGCAGTATCTGCCAAGTATTGTAGAATGAGCTCAGCCTCTAACTGAAAGAGGGTAATGTTCAGACGAAGATCTGACAGAGACTCTTCAGGCATATAGAAGCCCCTTCATGGTGGCTTCTCCGTCATCTCATCTGCAACCCCCATGTCTCTCCTGTCACACACACACACACACACACACACCCTCATGATAACTGCTCCTACAGCCCTAGCGACATCCTCACCGTAGCTTTGTCCAAATGGGACACAGTCCCAAACTATTCTTGTAACTATCAAAACATTGACCCCATTGCCAAAGAATCAAAGCCCCTAATAGATACTCTACCCAATTAATGATAGGACACACAAACTGCAGTGTCTACGGAGTTCCCGCTTTCCCTAATTAAAGTTCTCCCGGTGAAGGAAACAGGCCTTCCATTCAGCCACATGTAGATAAGAGCCCGGGAATCCACCACCGTGGAAGGCACCAGAGTGTCTAGATGTCAAGAGGTCTATGATTAATATGGGGTAGTCTGTGGTCTTCCTGGGTGATCTTGAGCAAGTGTCTGTACCCCAGCTGGCGTCCCCGATCTGTAAAATCTTGCAGGGATGTTAAGATCAGTTCAGGAATGTCTGCAGAGTGCTTTGAACTGCTAGAGTTAGACATGAAATAAATACCCAGTGTTATTAGAACTTCACTGGGGCAATATAATGTTCGAAATGGGACTTTATTATAAATACTCCCTGGAGGGTGCCAAGAATAAATTGAATGGGCAAAGGCAACATAACTTGGCTGTAACTTAATACAAACTTAGCCTCTTTGCCAAAACTTGGCATCATGATACATGAATAGAGAAGCCAGAGGCAACATGAAAGGGTTCTATTCTCCTGAGCCAACTCTTCAGCTAAATTTCCATTCCCCTCGTTTATTTAGCCTGGTCTTCACGTCACCACAGTACAGGGAAAGCAAACAAAAAGAAAATTTTTTGAAATCAAGGGCCGTAAACGCGTGTGCATTTTTCTGCTTTTAGTATGATTGTGTGGCAATTGGCTTAGAAATCACCAACACTACCCCCACATCAACCCTGATGAGGGAAACCAAAGATTCCGCTTTTTTTTTCTTTCTTTCTTTCCCTTGTTTTGTTAGTTCTCACCCCAGAACCTGCAGCAGTCTGAGAAGCGTCTTTGCATGGCAATAAGGATGGTTTTCTCCAAGCGGATCAGAGAAAGCCAGGACGCTCGCAAGAAAATGACGTGTGCTTGAAAGTTGAACATCACACAAAGAGATCACGACATTTCTTGAGTGCAGAGGAAACTTTAAAATTGCACCTCCAAAAGTTTTGCAGTACTTTGATGTGGGCATGATTCCAGATAGGTATAAAGGCAGAACACAGGGCCATGTCATTATTAAAACAAAGGAAACAACAAACAAAACCAGTTGACATTGGTTTTTGAAAACAAGTCCGATCCAGCCCATAGTGACCCAAGGGTTTTGGTGACTGTGGTCGCCATGAAAACGCACTGCCTCACCATTCTCCCAATGAGTGGCTGGTGGGTTGGAACCAGAGGTCTTAGGGAAGCACATGAATGCTTTAACCACTCTGCCACCAAGGTCCCATCATCATTTGAAGAAGTGGGACGTTCAGTGGGATTCAGGATATCAACGCCCAGGAGATAGCAGGGCACAGAGAACGTTCTGGATGCTCAGGAGTGCTGGAGCCACACCTGCTTCCTGGGTCTCAGCCTCCTTCTCTCTGAAATGAGCACGGAGGGGAAATGACATCTCGTGCTCTCTTTTCCTCAGAGAGCAGCTTTCCTAAAATGCATCGCCCAGGAGCATGCAGCTAGAACACCACACCGCTGCAAGCCTCCCTCCCACAGCCACGCCGAAGCCTCACTCACCCCCAACTCGGTGTGTTTGAACGGCCGCCTTTAATCAGCCTTGATGGCTCAGGCTGATTTGCCGCCCCCCCTTCACCTGCTTCCAGGACAGAAAATGATGATGTCTTCAAACTCAGTCGGGTATTTTCAGCAGCAAATCCTGAGGCCTGTGTATCAGCGTCTAAATGCAGCAGGCATTTCACTTCTTGAATCTAAATCACAACTCAGCGGTCTATTTATGAGAAGATGACATTTCTTATAACAGGCGGCTCCAGGGCTTGCCCAAGAAGGACCACCAGGCTGCCCAAGATGAGTGTTTTCTGGATGGACAGAGAAGAGAAAAATAAAGGGTGGAAAAGACTATTACACTCAGCTGTCCACCTGGGGCTTCCTCGCATCCCACGAGCTTCCTGTAAACGGGAAGACTGTCTGCATTCTCTGACTAATCTTTGGATGGGAATTGAGTGTCGGCCAGCACAGCTTTGAAGAAACCTGGAAATCAGAAACAATGCGTGACTGCTAGACCAGCAGAGTTGCATCTATTGCCCCAACTGTTTCTAAGTTTACTGTCCCCCAAGCTCGGGGCACAGAGAATGGGAGCAGAGCTGTGACATTAGCAAGTCCAACCTTTCCCCTAAGGCTGTGGGCCAGTCACTTGCCGTGGTTTGAGGGAAGTCTGGTGTCCTCAGTTGGGGCTGTGAATGGAAACATTAGAGGTTCTAGTCCATGCAAAGGCACCTCAGAGAAAGGTCTGGAGATCTGTGTCCCTGAAACAGCCCCGGAAACCCTGTGGAGCATGGTTCTGCTCGGAGACACATTTGACACAAACTCAGAGCCGTGGTTTATAGTTTTGTGTGGGTTCTTTTCGGTCTTGGTGGAGATGGGAGAAGGTACACACTGGTACAGGCCTTCACTAAAAGCAGGCCCTGATGTTTAGGAAGCAGTGGGTTCATGTCAGTGAGCTGTGATTGTTGGGGCAGAAGAATGAAGATGACAAAGGTCTCATTCCAGGGCGACCTCATATTAGCAGCCAGGAGGTAGACTGTGAATACAGAAAAGGGGAGAATGGATGTCTTTGGATGGTGATGTTAATGAACAATATTGAAGATACCATGGACCACCAAAAAGACAAACAAATACATCTTAGAGGAAGTGTAGCCCGAGTGCTCCTTAAAGGCAAGAGTGGTGAGTGAGGCTTTGAGCATTTTATCAGGAGGGTCCAGGCTTTGGGAAAGGGCATTATGCTCCAGAAATTAGAATGTCAGTGAGAGAGAGGAACTTCTTAGTGAGGTGAGGTGGGCTGACATAGTGTCCACAATAGTGCCTGAAGCCCAGCAGAGATAGTGGGAATGGTGCAAGGCCAAGCAGGGCTCTGTTCTCTCTGTACAAGGAACCACTACGTTGTTATCATTGTTGTTGTAAGTGTTGTCAAGTCGACTACAACGCATAGTGACCCTACGAACAACAGATCTGAGCCTGTCCTCTCATGTTCTGTCCTCACAGTCTCTAACATCCTCCAGCCCATTGCTGCAGTAGTCACTGTCAGTCCACCTCATTGAGGGCCTTTCTTTGCTTCGTAGGAGCAAATGTGATGGCACCTAACTGTAGAGTGGAGGCAGCAAGGGGATGGCTGAGTCTGACATCTACTAAGTCCACAAAGGGGAACTGTCCCCATCAACAACATCCACAGCACAAAACTAATTCCTATCAGGTCAGACATGGTCTCCCACACTCCTGCACCGACTTCTACTAATTCCCACACCAATCTTACTGCTCTGCTGAGTCTAAAATCCATTGCAATGACCACATAGATCTCATAGCTTTGGGCATTGTTAGGAAACTTAACAGGCTACAATTCAGATTGGCAGCAGGATACAATCCCTCTGTCCAGACAGCTTCTAAAGCATAGCATAGTCACTTGTCCCTTTGACCATCAGGTTCATGGCTTAGGTCAGTGTTACAAATTTCCTTTAGTCCTGCCAGGTATGGAGTCTTCCTTCAGTCCTCCAGCAAAGGTGAGTCTGAAGACGTCTGGCTCTGGCTCTGTGGGACAGACCATTCAAGTGGCAAAGTCAAAGTCAACATCTAGAGAGGTCATTTTGAACAATAAACCCTTGACATCACACTAATACAGCAGCAACAATGTAATATCATCTCCTCCCTTTGGACCATCTGATATAACCTAATTGAGATAATTCTACTGCAGTTGCCATTAGGTGCCTTCAGGTTAGCTCCCGCTCCCAACAACCCTTCCTACAACAGAAGGCAGCACTGTCTGATCCTGTACCATCTGCACAATCTCACCTGTGCTTGGACCCAGTGTTGTTGTCATCACTGCGTCAATCTACGTGACTGAGGTTCTCCATTTGTTCACTAACCCTTACCAAGCATGATGTCCTTCTCCAGAGACTGGCCACACCTAATTACATGTCAAAGTGTGTGAGATAAAGTCATCTTCTGAGGAACATTCTGACTATTCTCTCAAGGCAGATTTGTTCATTCTTCTGGAGATGTGTGGTGTATTCAATGGTCTTCACCAACAGCACATTCACACACAGCAGTTCTTTGGTCTTCCTTGTTCATTACGCAGCTTTCACATGTGGATGAGTCGGGTCACACTAACAAATGACAGTCCTGAGAGGTTTACTCCATCCCCGTCAGCGAGGCAGGCTCCACTTTGAGGAGACAGCTCTTTCCTGACCATATTTTGAGCACCTTCCAGCCCAGGAGTCCTCTTCAGCCTCTGTATCTGAGGATGTTCTGAAGCTGTTTCTGAGGTTTTCAGTGGTCAGTTTTAACAGAAGTGGATCTTCAAGTCCTTCCTCCTAGTCTTAGTCTGCAAGCTCTGATGAAATCTGTCCACCTTAGGAGGATCCTACACGTCAGTGCTGTGTTATAGAAAAGACAGATGCATGCCCAGCAGTTAAGGGCTTGATCAACATCCAGGGCCACTGACCAGGGCTACTGACCAGGAGTACAAGTCAGTGCCACCGACCAGGGCTACTGACCAGGGGTACCAACCAGGGCCACTCACCAGGGCTACTGACCAGGGGTGCCAACCAGGGCCACTCACCAGGGCTACTGACCAGGGGTACCAACCAGGGCTGCCGACCAGGGCTACTGACCAGGGCTACCAGCAAGAAAGGACTCCATGCACATGAGATACTGATTTTTACTTTCACCCTGCAGAACTGTAAGATAATATCTGTTCTTTAAAAGTGTGACTTAAGGTCTTTCTGTTATAGCAGCTCTGCGATACTAAAACATGCCCTGATATCTTATAAGTACTTTTTTACACATTCACAAACACACACTTACATATTCATGTGTGCACATGCTCACATCCACTCAGACACAATAACACACACACGATATGCATGGTGACATCCATTCATGCACACTCAACACACCGTCAGACACACACTCATAGACTTCTGTATACTCACATCCAGACAGTGCAGCCGACGTCCTCCCACTGAGGGACACACTCAGATCCCTCATCCTCAGGTCCCAGAGGAGTCAGGGGGACGGGTACCTTGTGGGGACACAGCTCAGCACCTCTGCTCCTACTTTGTCTAAGCCTGGGAATTGATCGCTGCTGTGTGGGGCTGTTTAAGGCTAGAAGTCCTGTACGCCCAGACTCCTGCAGCCTCGTCAGCCTTGCAGTACAGACCAGAGAGGAGTCTCTGTCCACTGGCAGACAGAGCCTCCAACTACTGCTGCTGAAGGCCCGCCCTTAGAAAATCCGTGAGGCCTTAAGGTCTCAGTAACCCTCCCTGAGGACAGAGGCTCCCCCAAGATTCTCTCCCATGCACGTTCAATCCACAGGCCTAGACCTCTGCTTTGATAATCAGAGTTCCACCTAGACCTTCAGGTCTTTCTTGAGCTCCCAGACCACTTGGAAGGGGCTGAACTCCCTGCTACCCTAGTCACCTTCTCTCCTTTTTAAAGATAACTCTTGGCAGCAGTGTGAGTGCTCTTTAAGTTTGTTTATAGAAAACCAACATTTAGATTTCAAAAATTCACATTGCAAAATTGCCAGCACCTGGTTTTAGCCTTACAGCCATGCCCATGAATTCCACTGATCAGACAGCAAGACATTGTTAAATTATCCCACATAAAAACCAGCCAGACTGGTGAGTGGGACCACTAAATGGGTGTGTGAGGTATGACCATGTGGGCATCACTATCCGGGGTGAGAGGGGACATCAAACGTGACAGCCTAGAAAGTTTTGGGGCAGTGGCCCAGTGGGAATGTACTATTTTCATAAAAATAAATTTTTATATTTTATATTAATATAAAAATGTTATATGTAAAACTTAGTACTTTTAACAATGAAAATCATTTTCAGAAGCCTAACTTACATGTGTCAATGCTCCAGTGAGACTAAGACTCTGTTAGTCCACTTCTTGAGCTTCCTAGTGTTCTCTGGCCAAAGCCATCATTAAAACCCAAGTGTATCACGCTTCCAGTCACGTGGCTTCATCTCCAAGGATGAGCTGTTCCTGTTGCTGACAGTGGTTTTATAATCGCAGATTCTGTAAAATTTTCCGACGTTTCTACCTCTCATTTTGTGGTAATTAGGATTTGTGAACTTGCACCAAGTTTTTTTATATGATTGTGTTGTTAGGAGCCACCAAGTTAGTTACAACTCATCACAACCAAGTTACAACAGAACAAATCACCACCAGTCCTGCGTCATCCTCACAATCTGCTGTTCGGAGCCCGTCACAGGACGATGTCAATCCACGTCAGTGAGGATCTTCTTTTTTGCTGACCTTAGGTGAGGTAATTATAGAGAGAGTAGGCTTCTGCTCGGTTGCTAAAGTATTTAACGATGCCGTGATGCAGTGCCGAGTGCTTTTACAAAACAACCCCATTATCAGTGTCCATGTAATTTAAGAAAGAAGCTCTGGTGACCTAGTGGTAAGAAGCCATGCTACAATGCCAAAGGCACATGGTTCAACTCCACCAGCTGCCAACAGGAGAAGGATGAGCAATCTCCTCCCGTGAGATTAACTGCCTCTGAAAACCCACTGCAGGGTCAGGCGCGAGTCGGTTCCTACTCGACGGCACACAACAATCTACGTAATATTATAGTTAAGCTATTTATAACTATAGTCATCATATTATTCGTCATATCAAACTGATAATCACTAAGGATTCTCCTGGTCTCCAGGCGACACGTCTGGTGATTTGAATCCACCAGTGTCTCCACAGGAGAAAGATGAGAAATCTCCTCACATACAATTTACAGCCTCAGAAAACTCAGTGGAGGGTCAGCTCTGAGTCATTCCACCCTCAATGGCGGTGAGCTTTGTGAGCAGAAGGATTGTGCGTGGTCTGATAAGGGGATCATTAGCAGGGGGTGGGTGACATCGTCTGATGACGCCACCGAGTGTGCCCAAGATGATGGTGTTGTCACTCCTCCGTGTGGCTGGGCCTCTCCCGGTTCCTCTCCTCTCTCAGCACAGATCCTGAGTCCTATTTTCTGCTGGTTACGTCTGACCAGACAGCAGTTGTCACTCAGCATTAACGTCAAGACTTACCTGAAGCAAATGCCCAAGGGCTCATGGGCCATGTAGGAAAGACTTGCTGGACTCGTACAGTGTCCACCAGGCCCAAATGTCCCCACTGCCTGAAACCCCAGCCCCATGTCCACCATTCCTCCAGCTCCACAGAACCACCAGGCTTCCATGTGAGCAGTGGGAGAGGCCAGTGAAACAGTGAACCAGTGACCAGGTGCCATCAAGTCAACCAGGACTCACAGAGATGATCCCATGAGTCAGAGGAGATCAGAAACATCTTTCCAATGACTCATTTTTCAGAAAGAGTTTGCCAGACATTTATTCTGAGGTGCCCCTGGTGGATTCAAACCTTCAACCTCTCAACTAACAGCAAGTACACTCTAAGGTCCCTTTGTTTTACCAAGCATGATGTCCTTGGCCAGGAACTGGTCCCTCCAGACAACATGCCCAAAGTAAGTGAGGCCAAGTCTCACCACCCTTACCTCTCAGGAGCACCCTGGAAGCAACTCCTTCAGGGTAGATTTGTTTGTTCTTTTGGCATTTGTTTGTTCCCTGGAACCACCAGTATTCATTGTCAACATGACAGTTCAAAGGCGTCAATTCTTTTTTCCACCTTTCTCATCACTTCTCAACTTTTAAATGTATATGAGCCAATTAAAAATATCATACCTTAGGTCAGACACACCTTAGTCCTCAAAGTGGCATACTTGCTCCCAATCTTCATCCTAGTTACTGCCCTTCCCATATAAAATGAGATCACACAGGAGTAGGTGTTTCTGAGAGGCCTGGGATGGTGACATGTGTGCACTTTGCACTTGTGGGATTCTGCATCAATTGCAAACAAGCACCAGCTATTCCAGATCTCAGGAGCTTTTCCCGCTACCTGAACACAGTCCAACGTCCCAGCCAGGTGACAGCCTGGCTCACAATCATCCCTGCCACTTACTCAGTTTCAGTCTGCCCACTTGTTGGGAGGGAGCACAGCACTGGCAATCCTGTTCCTTCGGCTGAAACGCTGGGTCTTCGGTTTCCTTCCTCCTTCTGCCACCGAAATCTGAGGAGACCATCACTGCAACTGGGAGGGGTTCCTGGACAGTTCATCTACCAAGATGTGAAGGATAGATCACCTGCCCACAGAGGGGACTGGCCAAGGGGTGATGGACTCTAACCTCCTCCCACCCAGGCCACCCATGTCGGTTCAGCTCAGTTCTGTAGGTTTGATTTACCATCAAGATTCTTCTAGGGTGAGTTCTACTGCCCTGAAAACTTTCAAAACGTCCATCATTCTCTCTTTCCTTAGCAGCCCTGGTGCCACAGTGGTCTGAGTGCTTAAATACAATCAGAAGGTCAGCAGTTTGAACTCCTCAGCTACTCCTTGGGAGAAAGATGTCAGTCATCTTCCTTACACATGCCAAAGCCAAGGCCACTGCTGTCGAATCAGTTCTGACCCACAGTGTCACACTGGGCAGGGCAGAGCCACCCGCAGGGTGTCCAAGGTGGTAAATCTCTCCAGAAGCAGACAGCCAGGTCTTTCTCCTTCAGAACACCTGCCACAGACCTCAGTTTGTTGGGCAGTCAACTACCAGCATCCACAGAGGCCCCTTTGTGGAGTTGGCAGTCTTGAGGGTCCTACAAGACACGCCTCCCCTGACCTACAGGGTCACTAAGGTCGGAATCAGCTGAGTAGCAGTAGGTTTGGATTTTCGCCTCATGCTCATTGGAGATGTTTCATAATCTGCTTGAAGCAGCTCTCTGGGGAAAGCAGGCCGTTTGTGGAATCACTGACGGTTAGGAACTTTCAGTTGGAGGCAAACCTCATGCACTGCCCTTCTCCTCAGGGCTCTCAGGCCGGCATGAGTCCTGGAGATGCATGGCGACAACTCAGGCTGTCACAGCTGTTACTTGAATCCGGTGCGTTGATGCTGCTGAACACCCCACGGTTCCCAGGATCTCTACCCACAGAGAAGCGTCCTCTGGCTGGAACGCAGTTGTGCTGAGAGGCTGGGAAAGCCCAGTCCACTCAAAAGACAGATTCTTGACCACTTTGGATGGAAGGCCCAAGGACATGGTGGCTCAGGGATTCTCCCTAAAAGAAGCATCACTGAGCCCGTCATGACACCCAAGTGTGGAGTTGTCACATGAGAAGTGACAACAGATCAAAACAGGAATCCATCTGAGACAGGCAGAGACTCACAGTCCCACAGATCCACATCACAGCTGCTCCTGGGTCCAAGCAGAGCTGCCTGCAGGGCTTGCAGGGCGAGCAGAAGGCCAGGCCTCTCTCCCTCGTAGCTGCCTGCACGGTAAGGTCAAATCAACCAACTTCCTATTAATAATCATCACACCACAAGGCCTCTCTGTTGAATGAAAGAATCCTCTAAAAACTGCTTCAGAGTCCATTCCAACGGACGGTGACCCCACAGGACTGAGCCGGACTGCCCCACAGACCTTCCGAGGTCCTGACCTTCACAGAAGCCGACTTCGACCACAGAGCGGCTGGTGCGTTCAGACCACTGACTCCGTATTAGCAGGCAGTCATTAATCCCACCTTGAAGGTTGATCTTCTGCTTTGAAGAACTCTCAGATTGTGACCTGAGTGAAGTCCTCGCTGGGCTAGGGGGCCAGTGGAGACCACGGGGGTAAGCCCCCAGGAGCAGGCTGTCTTCATTCTCCAGAGCTGCTGACCAGAGAAGCCACAAGGGAGCTGCTTTAACAAGTGGAAACGTAGTGTCTGATAGCTTTGGGGGCCGGAAGTCTGGACTCGGGATGCTGGCCCGGGCAGCAGGCTCTTTCCCCATCAGCTCTGGAAGAAGGTTCTGGTCTTGGCGCTTCTGCTCCTGGACCAGCTCTTTGTGGCTTGGCGTCTGGCTCCTCCATCTCTGCTTCTTGATCGCTTGCTTAATATCTTTCATGTCTCCAAGGAGCTGGGCTTGAGAGATACTCTGCACTAATACTGTCTCATTAACATAAGAAGACAGCCTATTCTCACCCGGGATTATAACCACAGCATAAAGGCTAAGATTTACAGCACGTACTTGGGGGACCTCATTCAATCCGCACAGATGTGATGGGCTCGGAGGACCACGGTGGAACCCAACCAGGCCTGGCTCTGTGCACCCTGGTGTGGGTCCCGCTCCCTGTACAGGGACAGGTGACCACTGCCAAGCCCATGAGTCCTGCCCGCCCAGCAGGAGGTAAAGCCCAGCCCACTCTGCCCAGGGAGGACCAGAACTGAGGGAATGTCCTGCAGAATGTCACATCGCCCTGCCACTGAACCAGAACACCCGCACGGGGCTAAGCGGAGGCCTGGGGGGTCCCCTGGAAGGGGGGGGGTGCTGAAGGCTGTCCAAACCACATCCCTAACCCCGAGGCGCGAGGCGGACACTCGGCCAGGTCCATGCACTCACAGAGTAGAAGCTGGAAACTGAAGCTGCTGCCCCTCCCTGTCCTCCCCACCCGCCCGCCTGCAGATGCCCAAGAAAGCGGGGGAGCAGCCTCTCTCACAGAGGGCACCCAGGGTGCTGGCATTGCTGTGGTTGTTGCTATAATAATAATGTTCTACCTGAATCATCTCTCTTTCATCCTCCCAAGTTCTGAGACAGGCTACACACGTTAAGTGATTAGTACAAGTTCTAATCACTTAATTGGTCTGTGAGGGAGAGTCCTTCCGGGTCGATAGTGGGGGGTTGACCACACACGGGATAAGACTGTTGATTGGGAAGCATCTGACCTTTGCTCTTTGTTGAGGAAGGTGCTGGGGCCACTCACTGGAGGCCAAGGGCTTCAATGGTGTCCACCTGTCAAGGGTCACGTTCCCTAACTTGTCTACCAGGCCACGAAGGTGTCCTGATGGCACAGTGGTTACACACTCAGTGGAAAGGTTGGCGGATCGAACCCCCCTGTTGCTCCATCCTGGAAAGATTCGGCCGTGTAAACACAGATTAGCCCGTTCCTGTCACGGTGGCCACTCTCCGTCCAGCTCCTGAGGCTGTAAATCTTCATGTGTGGGGAGTGTCATCTTCCACCAGGAGCAGCTGGTCGATTCGCACCATCACCCCACCAGTTAGTTACACAAGCGGACAGCTCTATGCCGCCCGGGCTCTGTCCACAAACGTCACGGCCTTGGAGATCCTCCGCCAGTTACACCCCGTCACACAGGGTCTCTGAGGGGCGTGAGGAGTCCGAGTCAACGCAGCGGCCATGGTGTTTCCTAATCAAATTCTGAAGGAGCGTGGGTGGTGCAGAAACTGAGGGCTCAGTTCAGAAAGGTTGGCTGTTCAAATCCAGCAGCTGGTCTGGGGCAGGAAGATGAGTCAGTGTGCTCCCCTAAAGGTCACAGCCTCCGCAGGCTGTCGAGCTGCTTCCACTCCGTCCATCCATCACACCGAGGCGTCATGAGCGGGGCTTGGCTAGGCAGCAACAGGCTTGATGCTCGATTTTGTGTTTGCTTTGTGTGTCTCTGTGTGTGTGTGTGTTTTCTTTATCTTTTTTCATTTTACTATTGATTTTTTTACTGCAACATATATATTTTTACAGCATATTCTTTCCATTTAATTTTTTTCTTCATTCATTCATTGTTGCACATTTTCCTCCATGACCACCCCTCCCCCCAGTTCACTTTTCTCTTTGGAAAAAAACAAAATTCTTTCATTGTTATACAGTCCCCCAAGTCCACAGTCCACTTTATTATGTATTTTTTTATTATTTTGTGTTTGCTTGTTTGCTTTTTATTTCTGTTTTTGCTTTTTAAACCAAGCCATATGCACTCTCAGCATCAAGACAGGAGTTGAGTAGAGGGCAGGCCGTGGGCCTGGAGGGCAGTGAGCCTCTGGAGTGAAAGGAGGGAGCCAAGGAATCCTGTAAACGTTGTCCAGCTCTCGGGTTTGGGACGAGCGGTCAAGGAGGGCAAGTCTCTGGAGGACTTCTTGCTTGGTGAAGGAGGGGGCCAGCAGAAGGGAGGGAGGCCCCTGGGGAAGTGGACTGGCAGGAGAGACACAGCGCGGACTTGAGGAGAGGTTGATGTGGGACTGGACATTTTGCTCTGCTGTGTTAGGTCACCACGAGCTCAGTCCTAGTGGACGGTAGTTCTCTACCAAGCGGGTCACTCGGGTGAGTGGGCCGCATTGGAAGAGATGGCTGGGCTGGACAAGGACGACAGGAACGTCTTCCCTCCACTCCATCATGTTTTCTTCGGGAAAAGATGGAGGTCTGGAATTTTCCAGTAAACTGACTTTTCAGGAGAAGCCTGACCCAGGATTTTAAGAAATAAAGTCTTATTTTAAGTATTGAGGGGGGAGGGGGTAGATAAAACTATTGGCAGCAAATTCAATCTTTAAAAATAGTGAGGACAAACAAGTCACCAGATCCAGCATGTCGGCTACTAGCCCTCACCACTCACTTCTCAGGCTGTGGGTGTGGCCGGAGCTGGTTCTGTGCAAGTTGAATCCAGTGGTACCTTTGACCTGGAACGAGAAGAGTAGGGACCATGGGAAGACCTCAGGCAACTCCACCCCTCCCTGGTCTTGAGGGAGCCTGAAGCTGTGTCTGCAGCTGATGGGTGAGGTTTGAACATCACTAAGCATCTCTTATACCTGAGGGTAAAGCCTTAGCCAGGAATTTCAGCATCTACTGATAGAATCACAGCACTATTTTTGGAAGAAATGGAAAAACAGCAGCTCAAGGGAGAGGCCATCTCTCCCACATTCTTCATTTGAGTCCTTCTCCTTGGGGAATCCCAGGTGAGTCATTTTCTCATAAGTTGAAGGTGGAGTGGACATTCTGTGTGACTGCAGGTGACCACGTAGATCATGGGCAAACCTGCCTGTCCCAGGATTCATGACGTGGGCTCTGTATCCCGCCCAGTTGTTGACAGGTGTAGAATGAGTTTAAGTCCAGCATCTTCGTGGCACAACCCCCGTCTCCTCACCTGCCATTCCACATGCTAAGTGTTCTCCTACTAGCTGGAAGGTGGGTGGTTTGAACTCACCAGCATCTCTGCCCGAGGGAAGGCTTGGTGGTCCATGAAGATTACAGCCAGGACAACCCCATTGGGGCAATTCAGCTCCACCATTTGGGGTCACTATGTGTCAGAATTGACTTGAGGGTGCATAACAACTGTGACATTTTGGGGGTGGACATTGGGAGGCACAGGGAAGGATAAACCAACAAGGGATGAGTCTCCAGCACAAACAAGGGGTGAGGCCGGCCCAGACCCAGCACTGCTCTGTCTTCCTGTGCAATGGTTGCTATTTACTGTGTATCCGTGTGTCTCTGGTGTGCCCCACCCTG
Source organism: Elephantulus edwardii (assembly GCF_000299155.1). Classification (NCBI taxonomy): domain Eukaryota; kingdom Metazoa; phylum Chordata; class Mammalia; order Macroscelidea; family Macroscelididae; genus Elephantulus; species Elephantulus edwardii. The sequence goes on from NW_006399877.1 coordinate 3,842,859, forward strand.
GGGGTGCCCCACCCTGGGGGTGCTGGCTGGCTGGGAGGGTTTGCTGCTCACTGGGGAATTCCAAAGGTACAAAGAACCTGCCCCCCAGGTGGTGAGACACCACACTACTCCTCACCTGTGGTGACCTCAGCTACCTTATATCCACTAGCTAGACATTTCAGATTCATGCAGCAGTGCAAAGAGTGTGCATTAACAATGTGCATCTGATGGTAACAAGGAGGTGAGAAAGACCCTGGTTGTGTTGGTTATTTGTCAACTTGGAGGGGCCATGATTCTTCTGGTTTGGCCGGAAACTTGTGTGTGTGTGTGTGTGTGTGTGTGTGTGTGTGTGTGTGTGTGAGAGAGAGAGAGAGAGAGAGAGAGAGAGAGAGAGAGAGAGAGAGAAGAGACAGGAGGAGAAGAGAGAGAGAAAAAGAAGAAGAGGAGGAGGAGGAGGAGAAGAAGAAGAAGAAGAAGGAGAAGGAGAAGGAGAAGAAGGAGAAGGAGAAGGAGAAGAAGAAGAAGAGGAGAAATGGAGAGAGAGAGAGAGCGCGCGCATCCAGTGAACTACGACTCCCATGACCCTATGAACGTCCTGTCCTGCACCGGCCTCACCATCTCCTACGTGCTCAAGTCCACTGTCAGAGTCACTGTGTCAACCCATCTTGTTGAGGGTGGTCCTCGCTTTCTCTGACTTTGCAATTTTTCCAGCAGGAGATCTTTTCCAAGGGCTGGTCTCTCGTGACAACATGCCCGGCCTGTGAGATGAAGGTCACCATCCTCGCCTCCAAGGAGCCCGCGGGTTGCACTTCCTCCACGACACATTGCTCGTTATTGCAGCAGTCCATGACAGTTACAGAAGGAGGACATTTGGCCAGTCATGTAGCAACAGAATTTGCTTTTGTTATATGCTGTCCAGTCGCTTTCGACTCATAGCAGCCCTATGAGCAACAGCTCTGAATCCTGCTCTTTCTTGAGCCCATTTTATTGTCTCGACACACCTACTCCCATTACCCCAGTCACTGAGTCATTCCATCTCATTGAGGGTCTTCCCCTCCTGCGCTGTCCCTCCACCCTTCCAAGCATGATGTCCCTCTCCAAGGACTGGCCCCTCCTTGCAACATGTCCAAAGTATGTCAGATGAAGCTTCAGAATCCTTGCCTCCAAGAAGCAGCCTGGTCTCACCCTCTCCAGGACAGATGTTTTTGTTCTCCTAGCAAACCATGGTATATTCAATACTCTTCTCCAGCACTACAACTCAAAGACCCTGATTCTTCTTCTATCATCCTTTGGAAGTTATAAAATGATGCCATTCAGCAGGTAAGTAACATAATTTGGCAGTTATGATGTAATTCTTCAATCATGTAATGACACAAAGTGGCTTTTACCTAACAATGTAATTTGGCAGTTATGATGTTCCTTGGCAGTTATAATGTAATTCTGCAGTGGTCAGTCCCCCAGCAACAGCAGTGGAGGGTGGTCACCCAGCAACAGCAGATGAAGGGTGGTCCCCCAGCAACAGCAGCCCAAGGATGGGTTCCCCGGCAACAGCCACATGAAGGGGTCCCCCAGCAACAGCAGTGGAGGGTGGTCCCCCAGCTGCTCATCTAAACCTCCGTCTACAGCGTGGAGGTGGGCAGCAAGAAGCTGGGGTGCTGCAGACACTGTCAGAGGACGACTCCGGAAACATCGCCATCCTCCCTGTCATCATCCCTTCCCAGAGCCTGCACGAAGTCACCTCCGAGCCTGGGTCTCCTGGGCCGTCAGCAGCCTCACGGTGAGTGCTGGCTGTACGTCGTTGCGGGAAGAGCGTGTGTTTACTGACCCTCCTCTCTTGCTCTTCTTGCCACCAGGTTCAGTTCTGGTTCATAACTGACCTCCAGTCATTTCTGAAGCTGTCGCTTTCACAGGAGATCGTCCATCTGTGTCCCTTAAAGTCACTGGTGGGTTCAAACCTCCATGGAGGCACGACTCTGGGTTAGATCAAGTCCTGAAGGACTAGTCCACCAGAGCTTCCCCAAACCCAGCTCCACCAGGGACCCCGTGACCAGGGACCCCAGCTGTCCATGAGTGGACACGTCTGAATGAAAAGCAGACCTTTGTCGTCTGGCCACTGAAGTGGGGCTTGCAGTGACTCAGCACCAAGCAGCCTGTCCCAGGAGGCGCCTGTCCTGCTGTGCTGCCCATGGCTCCAGCTCCAGCCAGCGCAGGGTCTACAGCGCCCTCCCCACCAAGGCCCAGCACACCTTCTCTTTCACAAGTGCCTGAGGGTTAAATACCTTTCTTGGCAAGCAAACCAGACACTCTGACTCTGGAAAGGGCAAGGGGGAGTGTGAGCAAACTTGAGTTTGCTTTTTTAATAGTGACAAAATGGCCCAGGGACCAGCCGGTGGCTCTTAGCTGTGAGTGCACCAGAATCGCGGCGCACCATCGAGCACCCCATTCTTGTCGCCAGGTGGGGGGTGTCCTTTCCAATCCTGCTCAGCCAGCGCTCAGCCCTCCTAAACCCAAGTTCATCTTTATTACCGATCAGGGTGGTTTTCCCCTGACAATTTGTTTTTTTACGGCCGAGCGCCCGTCGCCGTCTGTGCAGGCAATCTGCTCGCTCTGCCCACCTTCAGGAAGTGATTGTAGAGTCTCCGCTTTATCTTCAGCCGCCAGAACGGAAAGTGCAGTCACTTCATAGACTGAAATATCTGGGCGCTGCTTCTCAACGTCCCTGTGAAGGGCTTGTGATGAAAAGGTGGGGTTGGAGTGTGTGCCTTTCAGACCCCTGGCAGAGAGAGAGGGGCTGCAGCTCCTGCTGCTGGTAGGTGCCATCGAGTCTACTACCACTGAGGAAGGTCCATGAGCAACAGGCCGAAACCCTGCCCTGTCCAGTCCCAGCCTCAAGTCCATTGTCTGTGTCACCATGTCAGACTGTCTTATTGAGGATCTTCCTCTCTTTCCACCCTCCGCCTTCCCCACTGTGATGTTCTTCTCCAAGGCCTGATCGCTCCCCACAACACACCCAAAGCAGGTGAGACAAAGTCTCAGCATCTTTACTTCAAAGGAACGCCCAGGTTCCCCCGAGACAGAGCTTTGTTTTGGAAGTCGACGGGATAATTCATACTCTGCCAACACCACAATCCAAAGACATCAATTCTTCTTCATTCTTTCTCATTCATTGTCCAAATATGAAGCAACTGAAACTATGACTTCAATCAGGGGCACCTTAGTCTTTAAATTTATACCCTTGCTCTTGAAAGCAAGCAGCATTTGCCCAATGCAAGATATCATTTTGTTTTTTGTTTGCTTTTTTTTTTTTTACTGCTGTGTCTATGGTTGTGGATCCCCAAAAATGAAACCTTGCATGAAATGAAGTGAATGAGAAATCCAAGGTCTGGAAAAAGTAAGAGAAATGGATTTGCAGATACAAAAGGGACCCAGTTATAACCTAGGAGCTGTGGCAGTACAGTGGTTCTAAACATTGTCTGTTTAAATCCACACAATGGTTCCATTGAGGAGAAGAACTGGCGATGTGTTTTCATAAAGACACAGACTGCAGAGTCGTGTGCGGTGGGACATGGTCACGCAGGGTCCCAGTAAGTCAGAAGGGGCTCAAAGACACCTAACAAAAGAGGCAGCCAGGCCGGGAAAGTCGTTCTAATGGAACACCTCAAATAACTCGATATACACTGCTAAATTAGCCTGAGTCCCCCGATCTACTCCTGTTACCCTGTGTCCACTGATGATGAGAAACAGCTGGAAAGGGAATGAAAAGAGAAGGGAAAATCCAGGCTCCCATATTTCCAAGAAGAAGGGTGTGATTTTATCTCGCTGGCTGGCCACGTTGGGTTAATTTTTAATCCCATCACTTCACCCGGAGCCTGAGGTGAAAGGGAGGCTCTGGGAGACATGTCTGATTCAGAGCTAGTCCTTACACCCCTGCAAACCCACGCAGCACTCGGAGCTTGGCCTCGGCTCAAGCTCTCTGTAGTCTGCTGGATGTGTCCTGTCCCCATTAGCTTCGGCTCAAGCTCTCTGTAATCTGCTGGATGTGTCCTGTCCCCATTAGCCTCATCGTCATACACACAGGGACACGAGGGCTAGGACGGTGAGGTGGTGCCGGCACCCAGTCTCCATCGGTGTGCACGGGGAGGTCAGCAGGCTGCAGGGTCCAGTCGTTCCCCACAGTCCACCGTCACCTCGGGGGTCACCCAAGGACTCCTCTAACAGCCCACGAAGCCATCTCAATCTGACCGTTGATGAAGGTTAACCCAACAGCAGCAATTACAACCCCTGGGCTGACACACGCAATGAGATTAGAAAAGCTCTCAAAATGAAACTGAAGACAAAGTCCCATGGAAACAGAGCTTTATCCAACGGATGCAGATGGGTGGGCGCCCTGGCCATGGCCAAAGACGCACGGAGCTCAGCTCTGGCCTCTGCTCTCCGGCCAATTAGCTCTGTGGTCTCGGGTGGCCAGAGGGTGTCCCGCCCTGGGCTCAGCACACTCCGATATGAGATGGAGTCCTGGTCTTCATACATTTTGCAACAAAGGACTTAGACAGAGCAAGGTCCAGCCTGGAGTAACCCACAGAAGTGAAAGGTCAGCATGCAGTGCAGACAGAAAAGAGAAGCAGAAAGTTGCTATCCCCGTCAATCAAACAGACGGGGTCCAGAGGCAAACCCCAAACAGGCAGCCCGTCATCCTCACGCCGACCCGAAGGACAGTAGTATTGTTACAACGGCGAGTGTCCAAGGCTCTAATGTCTGCGGAGGAACTGCCTCACTGCTCCGTCAGAGTGCCCGATGGACTAGAACCACTGACCTCTCAGTTGGTAGCCCGATATTTAATCCACTGAGCCCCCAGGTGTTGCCGTTAGGTGCTGTCAAGTCAAGAACGACTCGCAGTGACTCTATGAATAGCAGATCCAAACCCAATTCATCCTCGTCATCTCTGACATACTTGAGCTGAAATCACTGTGTCGATCCACCTGGTCGATGGGCTTCCTCTCTTTTGCTGACCCTCCACCCTCCAAGCATGATATCCTTTTCTGAGGACCAGCCTCTCCTAACAACATGCCCCACGCACGTGAGACGAAGCTTTATGGTGCTTGCCCCCAAGGAGCACTCCGGCTGCACCTTCTCCAAGACGTGCCTGTGGGTTCATTTTCTTTCCCCTGGGACCATTGCAGGGCCCCTTAACACACTGCACCTTAAGGGTTTTACAACTGGATTGGCCTGGAGCAGCCCATAGAGTCTGCAGACCTCTAGGTGAGTGAAGTCAGCAGTGCTGGACCACACTGGGAACAAGGAATTTGCTTGAGAGGGACAGACACGAGGGAAAGAACTCCGAGCGACTCCCATTCGGAGGCGTTAACCTACAACTCATGCTCTCGACTCTGACGTGACAGGCCTGGGCCTGCTAGAAGCTGCTCCAACCGTGTGAAGGTGGCACCCGCAGGATAAAACAATATTTTGAAAACAGTCGCTTTAGAAGAATTATGGCCAAGAGGCTATTTAATTCACCTTATCTCCCACCACGAATGCATATAATAAAAGCTTCCAAGAATTTGGTAACAAAACCACACTGTTTTAGGTTGTAATCCCAGCCTAGCCCACATTCATCATCGCTGGGACAGCCCTCCCACAGCCCAGCGACCACTGTGCCCTGACTGGGAGGGCACAAGGCCTGGCAGGGCAGGGCGGACTGTAGGAGTGGGAGAGGATGTGGGGAGCCTGGAGGTGAACCCGGGAAAGACTCGCCGACCGCTCACATGGACCTCGCTCCCCTCCTAGGCCTTTTCCTACCGCCTATCTTCCTGGATCTTTCCCAAACTTGACCTCTTCATTCTTCATTTTTCCTTTTTAATAAAGACCAGTGGTCAAGGAAGACTGAAGATGAACTGATATCTTCAATATGCGGTGGTGGCAAAGAATGTGGGATCTACCACAGGTTGCCAGAAGACACAGTCCGTCTCAGAGGAAGGGTGACCAGGTTGTCTTTAGAAAGAATGGGGAGTCTTCGTCTCACATACATGGAACATGCGCTTGGTAAGTCGAGGGTCAGTGAATAAAGGAAGACCCTCAGAGTGATAGATTGCCCCAGGGCTGCAGCAAGGCACCGACACCCAGCCAGGATTGGAAGGATGCAGCAGGCTGGCCTGCACGTGGTACATTCTGTTCCACAAAGGGTCCCTGTGAGTCACCATCAACCTGACTGCGCTTACCAACGGTGACCAAGGCTGATCACTCACTAGTCAAATGTTGTAACCCATGCTGTTGACTGTCATCAAGTCAAGCCCTCCAGCCCACCCCGGGTACACAGAGCAGACCTGCCCCTGAGGGCTCCCAAGGCTGTTACCTGCAGAGCCCCAGAAGCGGAGCATCAGGCCTGTCCTCACAGACACCTCTAGGTAACTTCGAACCTCCAGCCTTTCAGGTGTGAACCACTTAGGTATCTGCATGTCCTGGGAGATCCTATCCAAGTATAACTGGAAGAGAACTGAAAAGTGACGCAGAGGAGAGGCCATCTGAAACAAGCAGAAGGCCTTGGTGTGAACCAATATCACAGGCGAGCACCAGCGAGCTCAGAGTTCCCTGAAAGCTGGGACAAGAGTTGAAGAAACAAATGACCCAGAACTAACACAAGTCAAAAGGAGTGAGCCTGGGAGGGGGAGAAGGACTCCTGGTGGTGCGGCAGCTAAAGCAGTCAGCTACTATACCGAAGTTTGGCAGTTCACCTTTCTATGAAAGATGGTGGAAACACTGCGGCTCAGGAAAGCCTGCACAGAAGGTCCGCTCCGTCCTGCAGTGTCACAGGATTGGGGCCACTTGGTGACAATGGGTGCTCTTTTTGTGGAGAGGAAGGTGACCTGGGGTTGGGGGAGGACCTGGAGGAGGACAAGGACTGTCTCTCTAGAAGTGGACGCCAGATCACCTCCACCACAACCACCTGCTGCCTCTGAAAGGAAGCACATGGTCATTGGCACCCAGTCGCCTCAGATGCCAAGTAGGGTTTTCCATCTCGGACCCTGCCGTCAGCCCAAAGTAATCTAGTGACTTCACCAGTTTTAGAGTTCTAGTAGTAACTATTATAGACATTAGAAGATGAGACACTAATTGTCTAATTATAAGTGCAATGACATCATGGCTGGAAGACTATTTTGAGAGGTAAGCTGCCCACAAGTCAAAGTAGAGTTATTCTTGATGTGTCACAGCATCTCCCTGATGGCCTGTGATTCTAAAGGCCGACAGAGCATAGGAATGCTGTCTAACACGTCACCATGAGCCTCGTCAGTGAACGTGACTTGATTTCCAAGTATGCTTGGCGTGAACTCAACAGCTAAGTCAAGAAGATCCTGTTTCTCTATTTGGCGGTGACTTGGTGGTGGTCTTCTTCCAGTTACCCTCTGTGGTAACCTTTATTCAACGAAGGTCCTATGTCCCTCAGACACGCCTGATAACCTTTCTCATTGCAGTCCATGAGAAGAACTCCACCATGAGGGGTGGGGAGACAGACAAAGAGAATACCTTTAATGTCTGTAAAAGCAGAAGGTAAGTTCCTGTCTGAGATGAAAAAACTCCGTCACTCCCCAGGCAGTGGGGCCGGTATGGGGCTAATGGAGATTTATTCTGCTGAAAGCCAGGCTTTCTACGATATTATAAAGGAGCAAAACCAGTGAGCTCCACAGGACACTATCTCAATTAAAGGAGTTGACATGTAAACAAAAAAGAGCGACTTAACTCAGCAAATTGTCTCTTCTTGTGGTTGCTGTTGTGGTTTTCCTTTGGGTCCGTTCTGATTCTTAGTGACCCTAGAGTAGCATGAAATGCTCACTGACCCTCCTCCAGACTCATAACTATTGCTGTGCGATGTGCCCGCTGCCGGAGCCACTGTCACTGTGCCAATGCAGAGTCGTCAAATACAGGCTACAGAAGAATGTCTGCCCTGTCTAAACCTAATAGAAACCATTTCAAGGAACTCAGCAGAACAGGGGAAAAGAGAGTGAAGAGCCATGTTTTTAAGTACATTATCATTTTTTCCCCCGAGATCATGTATCTGTTCTCTAAGTCAAATGATATTGTTGTTTTTGTTGCTGATTGCCTTCGGGTAGAGCTTGACTCATAGCGACCCCATGAACAAAAGACCTGAAGCCCCTCTGCACCTATCGACATTTATCAAAGTTCGTAGAGTTTCCAGAGGCATATTGTTTAGGAAGTGGACGCCACAGCCACTGTGAAAACTTGCACAGCATAACCTTAGACTATTCACACCAATAATGATTAATGTTGTAGTAACAGAAACCTTTATGAGAGGAAAGTAAAGTAAATCTAGTATCAACCTTCTTTGTAAAATAAATGACGTTTAAAAACTTGCAAAAATAAGTAAACGAATGAAGATAAAGGAAAAAATAATTTGACTCTCTTCATTAAAAAGAGTTAAATCATCTGTAAAATCCAAAGCCTAAGGAACATGATTCACAGACGACGTTATACATTTTCCCCTCTTTTCATTAGTGTGTGCGTGTGTGCGTGTGTGCGTGTGTGTGTGTGTGTGTGTAAGGAAGAGCGATTTGGCTGAAAGTTCACAGAACAAATTTGTTTTCCATTCAAAATTCATAAATAATTTATACATTTTGCTTTATAACCTTCGTTCTAAGCCCCTGGGTGTGACACACTCTTCCCGCGTTTCCTAGATCCTCTCTCCCTCCTGCCCTCCCTGCCTTCAAAGGTATTTTTAGGGGGGAAACAGTACCCTTTTGGTCTCATGTGGTTGACTGTTCTGAGGAGCACATTTCTCAGGGGCGTCACTGTTTACCCGTTAGGCCCCTCTGTAAGGTAATTCCCACACGTGGCTTTAGTTACAGGCGTGAAGTGTCTCCGGATCCGTTTCAGAGATTCTAACCCATCGCTGTTAGACTAGCGAGTGCAGGGTCTCTCCCGAGTGATTCTGAACTTGGTTCCACACGCTTTTCTCATTCTTCCCAGGACTTCCTGACGTCCTGATCTGAGCGGTCCTAAGTGGCTACAGGGTATTCTCTAGCTCTTCTGATCTCAGAATCCACTAATTGTTGGATTATTCCCTTGAATCGTAGATGGCCCCCCTCCGCCGCTCCCGCCCCGTCTCTCTTCCAGAGAGGAGAGACCAAACTGTTAAGGAGGGAAGAGTATTAAGTCTTAGTCCATTGGTTGCTGGATCAGGACAGTGCAGTTGACGAGACAGTGCAGTCAAGAGTAGCGTCGGACTAGAGTTGGACCGTTCCCGTGAACATGCAGAGCAGAAGGACCAGAGCAACACAGCTGCTTCCTGAAGGTGAGGGCCCACATCCAGCAGAGGGCCCAGCCAGGAGTTAGCTGACCAGTAACCCCAGAGAGGACAGCGCCAGTTTGGAGAGGCTCTAGGTGAGGGGATACGGGACAACATGAAGGGTTCCTATCAACTGTACGGGTCTCCAGGGCACAGAATGGAGAGCTGGGAGCCAGGGAGGGGGTTTCTGTGGGACAGAGGTGAGTGGTGGGCAGCTGCTGGGCAGGGGTGCCAAGGATTTAGATGGAAGTCACTCTGCAGAGTCACCGAAGGAGGTGGCCCCTGGTGTCCAGGAGGCTGTCCACATGCCAGCAGTCTCCCAGCTGTCCTCTGCTCTCCATCACAGTGGCTGGGTTGGATTATACTCTCCCTGGGAGCGCTGGTGGCCTACTATTAGGATGCTGCAGCCGACTTAAAGGTGCCTGGTGTGGATCCACAGCTACTGCACAAGAGAAAGACACACAGTCTCTTCCTGTGTGATTTACTGCCTCTGAAAACCGTGGAAGCACCAGCTGAGTGCGTCCCACCTCGACATACACACAACAACATATAGTACATTCTACTCTACTGCCTTCTGCTTTTCGGTACTTCTCAAATGCTTTGTTCAGCACACAGACTGAATAGATATGGAGGAAGGATACAGCCTGGAGGCACACCTTCTGCCTGTTAGAGCACGCAGTGTTCCCTTGCTCTTGGTCTAGCTATAGGCTTCACATGCACGCAGTAATTCTGGGAGGGCATTCCCCTTTCACTCAATGTTAACCATAATTTGTTATGATTCACATAGTCAGATGTCTTTGCATTGACAATAAAACACATATCAACATCCTTCTGGTATTCTCTGCATTCAGCCAAGATCCATCTGACAATCAACAACGTTAACCCCGGTACCACTGCTTCTTCTGAATCCAGCTTGAATTTCTAGAAGTTCTCTGTCAAGTACTGTCTGGACCTTTTAAAGTAATATTCAGCAAGATTTTACTTGCATGTGATATTTGTTTGATACTTTTCACATTCTGTTAGATCACCTTTTTTACGGAGATAGGAACAAATGCAGACCTCTTCCAGTCAGTTTGCCAGGTAGCAATCTTCCAAAGCTCTTGACATAGAATGATGAGCATGTCCGGGTTTGCATCTGTTAGTTTAAATATGTCGATTGATACCGCATTGATTCCTGGGCCTTTTCTTTTTCCCATTGTTTTCAGTGCAATGAGCTTCTTTTTTTACCATTGGTTCTTAAATCTCTTGCTGAAATGATTCCGTGTAAGCCTGTTCCTTTTAGTGCATTAACTCTGTGTATCCACTCCATCTAATCTTGACGCATCCTGCACTGTTCAGGACTATGTCTGCAGCATCCTTCAGTGCTGCACTTTGAGTTCTTTCAGCTTGAGAACTGCTGAGTGAATTTGATACTCTAACTCCAGCTCATTGCACATTTGCTTAGAATGCTTTTTCTTTCAGGCTGTCCTTTCAGATTTTCTGTTAGACTCTTCTTCCTCAGCATTTCTTCTCTTTGTTTTGACCTCTTGACATTCTGATGTATTTTCAGAGTCTCTTCTGACATCCATTTTTGGCTTTTCTTTCTCCCCTGTCTTCATAATGACCTTTTGCTTTCTTCACGGTTGATATCCTTGATGTCATCCTACAAAACTCATCTGGTCTTCAATCATCATTGCTCAATGCCTTAAGCTTGTTTATGGGATGGTTTTTTAATTCAGATGGGATAGACTCAAGGTCATATATCATTTCTTATAGACTTGTTCTCATTTTCTTCAGATTCAATTTGAACTTGCATGTGAGTAATGGATGGTCTGTTTTGACTGCTGACATTGATGCTTTCCAATGGGTCTTTCCACGGATGCAGTCAATCCTATTTCACTATAGCCCATCTGGTGAGGTTCATGTGTATAGTCACCATTTGTGTGTGGGGGTGTTTTGTTTTGGGTTTTTTTAAGTATTTGCAGTGTAAAGCTCCATCTAACATACTTTGGACATGTAAGGAGGGACAGGTCCTTGGAGAGGGACATCATGCTTGGGAGGGTGGAGTGATGGCGCAAGAGGGGAAGACTCTCTATGAGGTGGATTGATTCAGTGACTGGGGTAATCGGGATGGGTGTGTCAGAGATGGTGCGATTGGTACAGGATAGAGCAGGGTTTAGGGCTGTTGTACATAGGGTTGCTATGAGTCTCAAGCAACTTGACGGCACATAACAACAACAACAACATTTGCAGTGAATAAATTGGTACTTGTATAAAATTCAATAATTTGATCTCCAGCCCCATTTCTCTCACCAGGTACACAATTTCCTACTACCAGCTCGTCTTTGTTTCCCACTTTTACGTTCCAGTCCCCAATTATCATTCATGAATCTTGATTGCGTGATTGTGCACGTCGGTAACGGTAACAATCCTCAATTCCCTCATCTTGGATTTTGTTGGTGGTGCATGTATTTGAATAATAGTTGTAATAACAGGTATTCTTTGTATGTATATGAATAACATCCTATTACTAACAACATTTGAGAAACTGGATAATATGAAAACGAATGTGACATCAGGATTGGAGAAAGACTCATCAACAACTTGCATTATGTAGATGACATAACCTTGGTTATTTAAAAGTGAGGAAGACTTGAAGCACTTGCTGCAGAAGATCAGAGACCACAGTCTTTAATATGGATTCTAACTCAACATCACGGAAACAAAAATCTGCATCACTGGACCAATAGGCAACATCATGATAGACAGAGAAGATTAAACTTGCCAATGATTTCATCTTACTTGGATTCACAATCAAAACCCTTGGTACCAGCTGTCAAGAAATCAAATAGCATGTTACATTGGGAAAATCTACTGTCAATCTACTCCAAAATACTAAAGAGCAATGATGTCACTTTACAGACTAAGGTACACCTGATCCAACCCCCAATTTTTTTCAATTACTTATAGGCATTCAAAAGTTGAACAATCAGTAAGAATGACAAAAGAAGAATTGATGTCTTCTAATTGTGATATTAGAGAAGAGTACTGAATATCCCTCGGACTGCTAAAAGAATAAACATGACTTGGAGAAAATGAAGGCAGGATGTTCCTTAGAGATAAAGATAGTGACACTTCCTCTCATATACTTTCAGCATGTTGTCAGAAGAGGTCAGTCCTTGGGAAAAGACCTCTTGCTTGGAAATGTTGGAGGTCAGTGAAAAATATGAGGATCTTAAACTAGACAGATTGACACAGTGATTATAACAGCGGGCTCAAGAGTATCAGAGACGATGAGACGGCACAGGATAGGGCAGGATTCAGATCCATCATTCATAGGGATTCTGTGAGTTGCGGTCTCCTTGGCTGTCCCTAACATTACCATGCTAAACTACTATATAATACTGTGTTAACTGTACTTGGTCTAGTGGTAAGAAGCTGTGCTGCAATCCCAAAGGCACATGGTTCAAGTCCTCCAGCAGCTCCTTGAAAGAAAGATGAGAAATCTCTTCCCGTGCAATTAACTGCCTCTGAAGTCCTGCTGGGGGTCAGCTACTAGTGGATTATGACCTGATAACACACAACCACAACATACTATACTCCATGCTATTGCTGTTGTTGTTGGATACCATCAAGTCCATCTCATAGCGCCCCTGTGAACAGCAGAACTGAATACGATAGTACTGCTTTAGCTTCTCACCGAGTAAAGACGGGCTACAGCCTAGACTGTCGAGGACAACTGTGTCTTGAAGTGACATGAGGGACCACGTGGGCTGGATGATATCATTCAGGAGGCCCAGGGGCTGGAAGCATCAGTCCAGGGACGTTGGGAGCCAGTGAGAGGACATCAGGAAAGCTGGCTGACCGGTCTGTGGGACGCAGACACAGCTCCACGCTGCCCGCAGCACTTGCAGCAGCACGTGGACTCTGACGAGAGAAGGCCCAGGATGAAGCTCTTACACATTTGCTGGAGATGCTGCACGTGAGACAGACAGGTGCTTGACAATTGTGTCCTGAGGTGCCAGGATTTGCTCGGGCTCCAATATTTAAATTGATGCGAACTGTAGAAAAACATACTAAATACACTGTGAGCTGCCGGAGGAACAAATAGATCTGTTTGGAAAGAAGTACAGCCAGATTGCGCTTTAGAGAGAGGACGGCAAAATTCCGTCTCACACACTCTGCATGTGCTCTCCGAAGGGACCAGTCCCCGGAGAGGGACATCTTGAATGGACAAGTAGAGGGTCTGTGGGAGAGAGGAAAACTCTCAGCTCCGTGGATTGATACAGTGGCCGTAGTTATGGGTCCAAGCACATCAGAGATTGTGGGGCTGGAGCAGGACCGGTCAGGGTTTTGATTGTTGTGCGAAGTATTTCTATGGGTCAGAGCCAATCTGAAGGCTCTTAGCAACAAGGACAATAGAAGCAGCAAAGTCCGCCCAGGATTTCTCAGGAAACCCCTCTGTGGTCACTCCAAGTTGCTCTGTTTTCCACAAAACCTCAGGAATAATGCACTTTGCTGGGTCACATGCAGACTTCTGGGAAAGGGCCTGGTTCCATGTGGCCTGGGGGTGGTTGTGAAACCGGACTGCTCAGAGCCAGTATGACTCAGCATGACTCAGCAATGACAGTGACGGAAGGCGGAGCTTGGCTTGATGGCCTTTCCCTTCAGAAGCAGAGTCCTCTGAAACAAGCCCATCTGTAACACACACACACACACACACACACACACGTTTGTGTCCCATCTTCCTCCCTCCTGCTCCGGTTCCAGTGACCCTTCAGAAGGGAAGAAGTCAGCGGGCAGACATCAGCCTGGGTGGGGCGAGTGTCCACATCTGGGAGAGTGTGGCCTGCTAGCCAGCGTGGGGCGGAAGCCCAGGAGTGACTCCACCTCTGTCGAGAAGAGTTTACTTGACCTCAGTGAGTCTGTTCCTTCCCTGTTGTTCCGTCTGAGATGTTTGGGAAGCCTGATCTGTCCTTCCTCCAAAAAGCCTCCCAGGATGCCCCTGGGGTTCAGCCAAGAGCATCGGAGAAATCTGAGGGCCCCTCACGTAGTCCACGACCCACTCCAGACCTGCGGAAGACCCTCTGGGAGTGACGTCCGCGGGTGATTCAGATTTGCTAAGAGACACTGTGTCCTCGGCCTCATGTGACCTAGACAGAGCTCCCGGGCATCTCAGGGCTAAACAAGGCGCCACTGAACCCCTGGCTTCCTAACTGCCCCTTGCTTGTCCCTTCACTTACCCAGCGCCTTTGGGGAACAGTCTTTCCCACCCCTTCCTCTCCTGCCCTGCTGGTCCCGGGGTGAAGGACCCAGCTACAGTTCTAACTCCGTGAAAGGTCACCGTCCAGAAAACCCAGTGGGGCAGTTCTGCTGTGCCACAAGGAGTCACTCCAAGCTGGAATCAATCCACAATATTTCCCAAGAGACAGAGCTCTGGCGGCCTAGTGGTAAGAAGCTACACTGCAATCCTGAAGGCACACGGTTCAACTCCAGCGCTCTGGGGGAGAAGGTGGAGAAGCTCCTGCTGTGTGATTTACGGTCTCGGAAAATCTGCCGGAGGAGCAGCTGTGGGTCGGTTCCGACTCAATGGTGCACAACAACATCACCATAGCACACCTTGCCTACATTTTCATTTTTTAATATTAAAGTATCTGTTACAGGAGGTGGGGGGAATATAATTATATGGTAAAACTCTACCCTGCCCCTCTGTCCCCTTCCTCCTGACTTCCTATCCTGTCCCTGGGTGCTTTGCTGTTGCTGGGTGTCACTGAGTCAGCTACCCTCTACCTTTCCTGCTCCCCGGGCCCTGGGAACTGTTACCACACTCTGCTCAGCTGTTGGTCAAAGGGTGGAGTTTCGAGTCCACCTTGAGGTACCGTGGAAGCAAGCCTGGCTGTCTAACACTTGAAGACCAGCCACTGAGTGCGGCTCTGCCACGACCTGTTGGGGCCAACACGGCGTCCGTGGAAGGACGTGGCAACTGGTTTGATAAATCTCCGTTCCTTATCTTCTGGGCCTCTTATTGCAAAATGTGTACAGATCCCACCACCTACTGAGACAGTCCCCACTGGTAAAGACACTGGAGACAGCAGAGTTTTCCCGTGGGGTTTCTAAGGCTCCAGGTCCTCACGGAAGCAGACTGTCTCATCTTCGATGTGCACAGACAGGGGTTCAAACCAGGGCCTTTCATGCAGCAGTCCAACACTGGATTCACTGCACCACACAGCTCCTTCCTCATCTGTTCTTTCCGACAGCCTCTGAGCACACACAGAGCCTTGACGGGCGTCTCTTCAGTCCTCTCATCCTTTGTACAGACTTCTGCTCCCTCCTTCACTCAACAGTCCATCTTGGAAGGTTTTAAATCAGTTTTAAATAGAGCTTTCTCTCTTTTCAGATAATGCATGTTAATTCACTGGTCCTCAATTTGTCTCCTTTCTGAACAAAATCACTTCTTTGTTGTTAAGCATGAAGTTGTATAATTGTATGGAAGGGGTGAGGGAATTGAAAGAATCTGTTCTGGAAAACAATGTATTCAAATTTAGTAAAAAAACTAGTATAATTTTTAAAAATAATAGGTAGAGAAGGAAACAGTTTGATGAGGTTGCTGAAAGCTGGGTCACAGGAGGGGTGGGGGGTAGCAGGGACCCAGGGGGCAGCCAGGTCAAGGGGATGATCTGTACTTGCCTTGACGTGGCCCTCCTGGCAGGGGCTGGATTGTAGAATTCCTGCCTTCTGTACAGGTGACACAGGTTCGATCCTGGCCAATGCACGACCTCCCACCTCCTGTCTGAGTGGAGGCTCGAACTTTGCTGTGATGTTTATTGTTGTTGTTGTTGTTTTATACCATTGAGTTGGAACCAGCTGACTCTGCAGTAGCTTTTCAGGGGCTGTTAATCACACGGGAGGAGACTTGTCCATCCTTCTCCCAGGGATCAACTGGTGGATTTGAACCATGTGCCTTCAGGATTGCAGCACAGCTTCTTACCACTAGGCCACCCAACAGATTCCAGCAGAGCTCTGGACTAAACGAGATGAGGAAGAAAGAGCTAGAGATCTGCTTCCAAAAGTCACCTGACATGCCACCCATGTTTATCATGGCTTTGTTCACAATAGCAGGGAGTTGGAAACAACCCAGGTGCCCATCAACAAACAAATGGCTGGAGAAGCTGTGGCATATTCACACAATGGAATACTACGCTGCATTGAAAAACAAGGAACTCATGCAATCTTATTCAAAATGGGTGACCCTGGAGGACATTATGCTGAATGAAATATCTCAGTCATAAAAGGACAAATACTGCATGGTGCCACTGCTATAAAACGGGACTGATATCAGGGTTGGGGTAAGACTAAGAAAAACTGGATAAATTGTTTATACTGCACTGAAACTGATGAGGGAGAGAATAATTTAAAAGCGATGTATGGTTATCACAGGAGTCCACAATTAAGGTTTCATAGTGGAATGTACTTGGGGCGGTGGGAGGGGCACAGGGGAATTGTGTACCAGGGAAGGAGTGTTTCTTTTACTTTTCAAAGACAGGAGTGAACTGGGGTGGGGGGAGGGCTGGGCGGGGAGAGAAGTGCAGCAATGAATGAATGGAAATCCAAAATCTCTGTAAATGTTCATTAAAATTATCTAAAAAAAAATTTAAAAAAAAAAGTCACCTGACAGAAGCCACACGGATCATGGGGTCTAGTCAACAGTTCATCATGGGCATGGCACAGGAACGGGCATTTGTGGTGTGACCTTGAGTCAAGGGCCCACAGAAACCAAGCTGAAGGGGTCCTCCCCATGGAAGGAAGGTTTCAGCAGGGGGAATAAGACAGAGAGGGGATGGGGCCAGCAGCACCCCATTAGCAGGACTGCCTGCAGGCTGGCGGCCCTCCTTAAGTCTCCAGGGTGAGGGCCCTTCTTGGGCTCTGCCAGGAGCCTCGTCCCATCAGCGGACTAACTGGTGCCCAGGATGTAGCCTGGCTTCTGTTCACAAAGCCTGCTTCTGTTGTGAGGGACTCCCAAGTCAGAGAAGATAGACCGGCAGACAAGACACAGGCCCTTCGCACCGAGCAGGAAGTCTGGACTCAGCGTCTGTGAAATTCCTGAAATTCCATGAAAAATGTATGAGTGGTTTTGGGGGAAGAGAGTGGGCAGCTGTCACTGGGTTTGGGAAGAAGCTTGTGGCTCAGAGAAGCTAGAAAGACGTGAAGGTTCGTGGAAGCAGGGCCCGCAAACGTTGGCTGAGTTCACTGTACTTAGCAGGGCTGTCGGCAAGGACCATGGTGTTGCAGTGGTTAAAGCACATGGCTGCAGACCGAAAGGTTAGCAGTTAGAACCCACCAGTCCTTTGTGGGAGAGAGATGAGACCGCGTGCTCCTGTAAAGATTGCAAAGGCGGAAACCCCACGGGGCAGTTCAGCTCTCCTACTGGGTACCTGTGAGTCGGGCCCACCGGGCACTGTGTGGACACACAGACATTGTCATCTACAAGACTGGCTTTCCCAGGCTTCGTCTGGTGGTCATAGCTGTCCTTCTCTGCAATATCTCATATGAGCTTATTAAAATTGTCTATCAGAAGCCCTGCCCATTGGGGGTTGACAGGCATCCCAAGGCCATGACATTGAGAAGTGGTGGAGGTGGAATGAGATCCCAAGTGTGCCTGTTCCTTGAACTACAAGCTGTAAGACAGGACCGTGAGGCCCCCGTGAGCGCTGCAGTTCATACCATACACCCCATGAGGAGTCTGCCTGATGCTCGGCGCCATGCCCTTCACCTGGTGACCACACAGGCAGCCCTCAGACAGCCACGATCACAACTTCATCAGTACAAAGACCAGTTGATGTCCTGCCCCTGTCATCCTTCTCGACTGGAGTGGGCTGCCTGAGTCCACTTGCGGCCCTGTCCTGCCAGCTCCTTCCTAGAGGGCTTGGGGGCCAATGCCCAGCAGATGTGACCTGAGGGGAGCATTGCCACCTGCTCAGTCTATATCCACTCAGGTACCAGCCCTGACACCCAAGTCATCGCCTTTGCTCAATTCTCAGAACTGTGTTCTCCACACAGGACGCACTGCTGCTCCCTCGCTTGTATTCTCTTTGATCCTCTCCTCTGTGTTCAAAGGGTCAGCCTGGTCCTGCCCTGTCCTGGCTCCCTCTACCTGTGGCCTCTGCTGGACCACCCTGCCCTCTGGTCAGAACGTATGTTCTTCCACATGGAATTGCTCCCAGGAACTCCAGCTGAGTCTGCCGGTTCCAGCAGCACCTGCAGCTCTGTCCCTGGCTACGCTCTGTCCTTAATAAAGACCCCAGAGCAAAGCCTAGTGCAGAGAAACACCCCAGTGCCAATCACAAAATCAATTCCAAACGCCAAATTAGGGCCATTGTTATTTCAAGTTTATTTTGCAAACTTTACAGGACACATTCATGCTGTTGTGACATGGCCAGCTTGGTGACAAGGGAGGGGCATCCCTGTCATTACAATATTATCCAGAAAGTCTAGAATCTCTTATGAATATTGATAGAAATATTAAGTCAGCTCCGTCGACTCTGAAGCATCCGAGGGGAATACAATTAGTAACGAATGGAAAGATCCCACTTATTCGAAATCATTGCAGCAAAAATCCCTGATTCCTTTCTCATTTGGCTGCAATTTTTTTGTGAAATTGGTCTTCTTCCATCGCTTCTCTCTTGAGGGAAGTCATGAATATTTTGTTTTAATATTTAATAAAGCGCCATCTACTTCTTAACGATATCCTTGTGTTTCACATCTGAAATGGAACAGATGGGATTTCCCATTAAGTCCTTCTTTAGACAAGTTGAATTCCGTGTGTGTAATCAATCCTGTCACCGTACCTCCTGCAATAGGCCTGTCATGTACCCCAGCCTTTAGCAAATGCAGTTAGACCCGGAGCGCGCGACAGGCCCAGTCCTGAGCAGTTGTCACGTGATGCCTGCTCTCAGGAGAGGCCCCTTGCAGAACTGCACACGGGCTTTGTCCCCCGGCACTGCTGCAACAGAGACGTCACAGCGGGCGCCTTCAAAGAACACACATCTATTGTCTCCAAAGTCTGGAGGCTCAAAGTTCAGCTCAGGGTCCTGGTCACGCCAGTTTTTTCTTTTAGGCAGTCCTGGGCGTTCCTGGCCCTTTGTCCACAGGGGACCCCCATCTGATAGTCTCCCGCTTGTAAGCACCTTCCTGGGGCTAATTGCTCTTTTTACGCCTCAGCCGTGGTCAGATTTTGTTCCAGGTTTGATAACTCCAGGGAGGCCACCATTCCTTGGGATATCCACCCACATACGGTCAGAAGAGGAGCATTTTCCCAAGAAGTAAGCCGGAAAGAGTAGGATAGAAGGATTAGTGGAAATGAGAATTACAAGGAGAAAGTGAAAAAAAAAAGTGTGATTCTATTAGGCGGTTATCACTAATGCTATCACATAAAACATGCAGGGGGTAGAATGGAAAACTAATTTACTTTGTAAACATTCACTCAAATTACAATAAAATATTTTAAAAGAAATGATGCATTTAAGACACAGCCTACACTGATATGACCCTCTTTATCACAATAGAGAGAGCCTCCTAAAAAGAAGGAATTCTTTTTTAAAAGAATTCTGACCCAAGAGGAGGGGTCAGAATTCCCACACATGTGGGGGAGAAATGTTCCGTTTGTAAAAGAGCACTGGTGGTGCAGTGGTTAAGCTCTTTGCTGCCAACCAAAGGTTTGCAGCTCAAATTCACCAGCTGTCTCGCTGGAGAGAGATAAGGCTGTCGCTTCTGTGCAGAAGTGCAGCCCCGGAACCCCATGGGGCAGCTCCTCGCCCCGCAGGGTAGGCATGAGCTGCCGTCACCGCCATCGCAGTAGATTCCTTGACTTGGGGTTTAGTTCATAACACGCGGCCGTGATCAACTTAGTCTGAAACACCAGAGTTCTATATGTTGTTTAAAATTTACTCAGGGAAAGCTATTTATTCGGTTTTTTTCTCTTATAACCCCACAGATTTCTCCCTCCACCAAAATGCAGTGTACTATCATAATCAAAAGTTAACGGTGGGGTAGAGGGAAAGGAGAATGGCTACTGGTGGATGTAGTTTTGTGTGTTTGATTTCAGAAGCTGTTGTCACTGTGGCTGGGTGCCATCGAGTCCAGTATGACTCGGAGCAAACCTACACATAATGGGTCTGAGCCTTGTCCTGTCCTGTGCCGTCCTCACTATCTCTGTCACACGTGAGCACACTGCAGTGTCATTGTGTCCCAGTCCAAGGAATAACCTCTCCTAGCAACGTGCCCAAAGTATGTGAGATGAACTTTAATCGTCTTTTTGCCTCCAAGGAGCACTCTGGCTGCACCTTCTCCAAGATATACCTGTTTGTTCTCTTGGGGGCCCATGGAATAGTCAGTACTCTTCTCTAATGTCACAAGTCAAGACATCACATCTTTTTCTGTCACCCTTATGTATTGTCCAGCTCTCAGATGCGTAGAGGTGATTGAAAAGATCATGGCCTGAATCAGGCACACCTTAGTCTTCAATCTGACACCTTTGCTCTTCAGTGTTTTGGAGAGATCCCTGACAGCAAAGGGCCCAATGCTATACATCCCCTGATCTCCTGACTGCTGGTGACAATATGTTGATTTCTGATCCAAGCAAAATTAAATCATTGACAACTTTAGTCATTTCCCCACCTATGATGACATTGCCTATTGTCTCTGTGGTGAAGACTTTTTTTCCTTGGTGTTGAGATGTAAACTGACCAGAGGCTGCAGCAAGTGTTTCAAGTGCCCCTCACTTTCCGCAAGCAGGGTTACATCCGTCATCTGTGTAACACAGGTTATTGGCTCTCCAACCCTGAGGCCACTTTCAGAGCTCAGCTTCACAAGTTACTAGTTCACCGTACAGACTGAATATGTTTGGAGAAAGGGGCTGGGGCAGATAATAGTCTGGAATTAGAAAGTGCTGGTAAGGCAGGCCTTTGGGACCCAACAGCTGCTCTTGTAGAAGTATACAGGCAATCTCCTCTGAGTGACTGTGCTGTTGTTGTTAGATGCCATCGAGTTGAGCACGACTCACAGTGACCCTATGAACAGATCTGAACCCTACTCTATCCTCTGCATCCTCATACTTCCTGACACACAAGATCCCATTGCAGCGGTCCGCAAGTCATCTGCAGCCACTGAAAACCCACTGCTCGCTCAGCCGTGAGTCGGTTCTGACTTGACAGTGTGTAACAGCAACAGTACCGTGCGTGGCATCTTGCACGGCTGACTCCCAGGCTGGGCAGCTCCGGTGTCCTAATTGTCGAGCGACAAAAGGCAGGTAAGTGGAGAGAGTCCACTCTCCACGTGGTTGAAGCCTCACGGCCCGACAGGGGTCACTGTCGGAACTGAGCTGATCACAGAGAGTGACAATTGTACAACTTTGCTAAAAACACAAAACAGTTGTCGAGTTGATTCTGATTCATAGCTCCTGCATGTGAATATCCTAAAAAATAAATAAAAATCCAGAACTCTGCTGTGGAGTCTGTGCCCACTGGCAGCACTTTCTGTGAGTGTTCTAACACAGGTTGGAAGCCCACCGACTCAACCGTGCACTTTGAGGGGTGAACCAGGAGGCACATGAATTATATTTCCACGAGAAAAGAAAGTTAACGAGGTGAGAAGACAAGGGCATGACCACTCTGGGGCTCCTTCTCGGGTTCCTGTTGCTTATGTCCTGACTTCCAAACACTGGCCACGAATTCTTCCCCTTTTGCCCAGGGCTCCATTGGAAGGAGAGGAAACAGTAAAATTGAAGAAGGAGTGAAGATCCAATATTGTGGACAACCTGACGGCCAGTGGTTGGCCTGACAGTGAGCAGCTCAAAGTGGAACACACTCTTCAAGGAGGACGCGAAGCCCGCCCTGCCTCTGGGTGACTTCATGCTCCACCCCCCAGTTCTGGAAGCATCACCAGGTGCGTCCACTTGGGCCTGGCTCAGAACTGTGGAGAGAGGGTGAGAAGGCCACACGTGAAATACATGTAAGCAGTAAGCAGAGAGACGACTTGGGCTCCGTGAAGATGAGGGCATGGGCTACATAGGGAGGGAACAACGAGTTCTACTGTGAGGTGAGATGGGGGCTTAGGAAAGCTCTTCACAACAGAGAATGTCAGAACACGGTTTTGAAGGATGATTAGAAGTCCATCAAGAGGCCATCCGGGTCACACTGGAGAAGAGGATCCAGGAATGAGCCTGAAAGGTCCGTGAACGTTTGCTGGGTCAGCATGGCTGGATGTGTCACCTTGGCTAGACTCTAGCTCTCGGTTGTGTGTCCAGGCACCAGTCTCGCCGCTCTCATGGAGCAGGGTAACTGGGCTTGGGTAGAGCACATGATGTTGCATGCTGTCATGTAATAATTACCTCCCACGATGTAACAGTGGCACGTGTTGTGTGTCGGGCTGATATTCGAAGGTCAGTTGTGCAACTCCATCAGTCTTTCCTCAAAACAGATGGGCAATCTTCTCCCTGAAGGGCTTAAGCAGGAGACACCCAGCGGAGGGTTGCCATGCCCTGGCATCCGCCTGACAGCTGGGAGTTGTTGCAGGTTAGAGGGTAATTTTAATTTATGGTGGTAATCAAGTGAAAGAGTTGTCAGGTGGTGTAGGCAAGTGAGTTCGGACTCACAGCGATCCTGTGTACAACAGGACATATCCCAGCCCCACCCTGAGCCTGCCTCACTGCCACCGCTTCGTTGGAACCCAGTGCTGCGCCGCTGCATCCATCCGTCTCTCCGAGGGTCTTCCTCCTTTCTGCGGACCCTCCACATTTCCGAGCACGATGTCCTTCCGCAGAGGCTGGTCCATTCTGACACCATAGCTCAAGTCCGTGAGATCAAGTCCCACCATCCCTGCTTCTAAGGAGCGCTCGGGCTGAGCTTCTTCTGAGACAGATTTGTCCTTCTGGCTTTCAATGATCTTTGTCCACGTCGTAACTCACAGGCCTCAACTCCGCTTTGATCTTCCTTATTCACTGAAATCGCCTTAATCCCACAGGATGTACAGGAATCACCTTCCGTGACACAGTCTACCTTCACGTGGCCAATCTTTTGGAAAGAGATGCTCTCTGGATGCGCTCTCATGCCGCACTACCGATTCTGTAAGTAGGTATTTTGACAGAAGTTTCACTCCACTGTACACTATGAACTCTTGCTGTTTCCTGGCCTGCAAATCCTGAGACACAAGCCTGGCGGGGTCTCCAATCTGCCTTGTGAACTTGGCTTTGTGGCCACCACAAAACATTAACTCATTCCTAAAAGTAAAGATAGATAACCACATGGATAGATATGCATGTAGATAGACAGAGAAAGATAATAGATGGAGAGGCAGGTAGACACATATATAGGTAGGTAGGTAGGTAGGTAGGTTGGCAGGTGCAGACAGACACTTAATTGTGCTCATCTGAAACCTAGACCTAGACCAAGAAGCTGTCATCTGAACAGAACAAGGGAACGGCATGGTACAAAATTTTAAAAAGTATGTGTCAAGGCAGTATCATTTCTTCATGCCTTTTAAATCTTTATGCTGGGCAAATCAACGGAGAAGCTGGAATCTAAAGAAAAATGTGGCATCAGGAGCAGAGGAAGACTTATCAACAACTTGCATTATGCAGATAACACAACTTTCCTTCCTATAAATGAGGAGGACTTGAAGCACTTGCTGCAGAAGATCGAAGACTGCAGCCTTCAACATTGATTGTATTTAAGTCAAGAAAACCAAGAGCCTCAGCACTGGACCAATAGGCAACATCTTGATTGATGGAGAAAAGACTGATGCGTCAACAATTTCATCTTACTTGGATACACAATAAACACTGTTGGAACTAGTGGTCAGGCATTCAGAAGGCGTGTTGTGTTGGGAAAGTCTCCTGTCAAGAAACTCTTCAAAGTATTGAGGAGAAATTCTATCTGTTTAAAAACTAAGGTCCACCTGATTCACGCCATGGTCTTTTCAATCACTTGCTACGTATCCAAGAACTGGACAATGAGTAAGGATGACAGAAGAATTGAAGCCGTTGGGTTATGATGTTGGAGAAGAACACAAATATCCCATGGACTCCAAAAAAATACCCAACAGCTACATCGTGAAGTAGTGTGGCCAGCTAGCTTCTTGGAGGCCAGGATGGCAAAGCTTCATCTCCCATACGCCGGGCATGCTGTTGGGGGGACTATTCCTTGGAAGGGACATCATGCTTGGAAAGGGGAAGGGTCAGTGAAAGAGAAGAAGACCCTCAACAGGATGGACTGACATAGAGACGATAACGGGTTCTAACTGAGGAGGACGGCACAGGATTGGACAGAGTTCGTATCTGTTGTTAATAGGGTCAGCATGAGTTGGACTCGACTTGACAGCACCTAAAAACATGTAAGTATGTGTGTCTGTGTGTCTATGAGTGTGTGTGCCCATCTTTCTCCTGCAGAGGAGGTAGTGGGCTCAAACTGCAAGCCTTTGGGTTGGTAACCCAACCCCTTACCACAAAGCCACTTGATGTTGTTAGGTGCTGTCGAATCAAGCACAACTCATAACAACCCTATGAACAAAATATCTGAACCTTGTTCTATCCCGCGCCATCTTCACGGTTTCTGACACATGATAGCCCGTTATAGCAGTCACCACATCTATCCACCTAGTTGAGGGTCTTCCTCTCCTCCGCAGAGCCTCCACTCTTCCCAGCATCACGTCCCTCTTCAAGGAATAGCCCCTCCTAGTGACATGCCCAAAATAGGTGAGGCGAAGCCTTATCACTCCTGCCTCCAAAAAGCACCCCGGCTTCTGAGATCCCTAAGGAGTGCAGTTCAACTCCAACACCTGGGCCGGACGGCGGTGAGTGTGAACCAACCCAGAGGCCGCTGGCTACTGGAAGAATGTTCCAGAACACTTGGGCAGATTCCATCTAGACAGAACACAAGCTATCTACCCATGCTGGTACTTACCACAGGTAACTGTCCACTGTCCCGTGTCCATGCCATCGTCCTAGCTTCAATGGCCACACCGCAGAGAGAGGACTGTAGTCAGCACGCATTCACCCACCTTTACCCATGAGTGAGCAGGACACGTCCAGGTGCTAATTAGCAAGGACTCTCTCACCTTGAGCTTGTGAGGCAGCCATAATTTATGAGGATTGGTCATAAATTCTCATTTAATGCAGATCGTTCCACAGCTGGCGGGGAATACGTCAGCTGTCATGAGTTCCCCGGGGCTTCGCTTCACAGCCCCGCCTGCAGGGCGCTGAGCCTCGTGCTGGGAGAGCAAAGCACGGGAGGCAACGTCCGGGAAAATTGTACAAGTCGAGGCCCAGACAGCAGAGATGCCAGGCTCACTGGGCCGCGGCTGGAGGAATCACAACCGAGAATGATGAGCCCGGGACAGATAAATCATCGGGGTTTGGCACTTGCATAGATGAGGAGGAAAGTGGGAGTGAAAAGAAAATATGGACGTTTAATTAACCTGCCAAAGTTATCATCCTTCAGCTGTGCTTTAATGCCTGAAAGGGAACGAGAAAGAAACAAAGGAGGAGAATACCCAGCATGCACCTTGCACAGAATCTGTCTCCACATAGAACTCCAACTCCACATGCAGCGCCCCTGATTACTGCAGAGAGAAGGGGTCCCAGGAAGAAGACACCCTGACTCCCCATCCCACATTCCCCTGTTAGAGCAGAGGGAGAGGTTCCGATTAAAGACAGCTGCGCAGCCCCTCTAATTAGCATCGCCTGAGAACTTTCCAGCATTCCCAAACCAATAGGAGCTTCAGGTCTTAGCCCGGGCTGGGTCAGAGGTTCTACAGTATCTACCCATTAGTGTATAGAGTCTGGGTGAAACTCTGCAGCCTGTTTATAAAGACACCAAGTGGCCACAAAAAGAAACTGATTCTCAAACAGTGACATTCAACGCTGAGGCCTACTCACTCAGTGCTCCCGGGTTTGAAAGACCAAGAGGTAATGATGTTATCCAGAACACTTGAACGTTGTTGCTGGGGTTGTGTACTTATAGACCTTACAGAGCTCTCTTACCAAGCTCTGACTTTGGGATCCTCTGTTCTCTCACCAGCCTACCTCATCTTCACACCGGTGATGTCCGCAACGTGGACTCCCTCTCGTTCCCACTCCCTCACATGCCCATAGCCAAAAGGAACCGAATGTCTGTCCCTCCTCTGGCCTGCAGTCCCGCTCACCTGACCTCTCTGGCAGCGTTATCAGCCCCATCATTGTCTGGCTAGAGGAGAGGGTGTAACCATCCCCCCAGGCTCCAGCTTTCCCATAAAAACAGCAAATTTGTTGCTATCAGATCACCTCTGACCCACAACTCCATCTGTACCAAGTGGAGTTGTGTTCCATGGAGGTGTGTTGGTTGCTTTTGCTTGTTTGGAAACAAACAAGTCCTAACAGATTTATTTCTTTAACTTTTTATTATGATTTGAGTGAAAGCTCATAGCTGTTGTTGTTGTTTTTATTATGTGCCATTGAGTCATTTGCGACTCATGGCTGAAATGTGCAAGGATTTGGAGTCAGAAAATCAAAAGGGCCGAACTCACTCAAGGAACTGAAGAACAAATTCAAACCTCGATTTTCTAGAATCAAGAATGTTTTAGACAGAATATTAAATGATCCAGGAAGTATTAAAAGAAGATGTAAAGAATGTACTGAGTCATTATATAGAAAGGAACTTGGCAGACACAGAAGAATTTCATGAAGCAACGTATGAGCAAGAACCTATGGTGATGAAGGAACAAGTTCAAGCTGCTTTGAAGGAATTGGCAAAAAATAAGGCCCCAGAAATTTATGGTATACCAATTGACATATTTCAGCTAACAGATGCTGCCCTGGACGTGCTCACCAAGTTGTGCCAAGAAATCTGGAGAACAACCACTTGGCCAACTGGAAGAGATCTATATTTGTTCCCATCCCAAAGAAAGGTGATCCAACAGAGTGTGGAAACTGTAGAACAATATCATTGATTTCACATGCAAGCAAGATTTTACTGAAGATTATCCAAAAACGACTGGAACAGCACATCAGCAGAGCATTGCCAGAAGTCCAGGCTGGGTTTAGAAGGGGTCGTGGTACTAGGGATATTGTAGCTGATGTTAGATGGATCTCAGCTGAAAGCAGGGAATACCAGAGGAATATCTATCTGTGCTTCACTGATTATGCAAAGGCGTTTGATTGTGTGGATCACAACAAACTGTGGCTGACTCTGAGAAGAATGGGAATCCCAGAACACTTGATCCTGCTAATGTGAAACCTATACTTGAACCAAGAGGCAGTCATCAGAACAGAATTCGTAGAGTAGATTGATATTCCATTCAACAAACTCTGTTTTCTGACATTGATGACAATCCCCACACCTTCTCATCACTCTTGTCATTGTCCCTCTGTGATTCTTGTCTCCGTCCTTCCATCCTTCCGTCCTGTCCTCTCCTACCTGCTTTAGGTTACATGCTGCCCTTGTAATTCTGTGTGGCTGAGCATCCTAGGAGCTGAGTGACTTCCTGGTGGTGTTCACCTTACAGGTCTGTCTACAGCTTGAATACAGGTTGCACCACGGGGTCCATGGGATTTTCAGTGGCTGATCTTTTGGACGGAGATCTCCATGCCTCTTTTTCTGAGATGTCCCCCGTGGACTTGAACCACCAGCTGTTTGATTATCAGCCGAGTCGGTTAACCAGTTCCACTCTCCAGGGCTCCAGCTTCCCCCAGCCTTGAGTTATCCCACAAGTCCTGTTTGTTCTTCTGACCCAGCTTACTCACTCCTTTTTCTCTTGTCACCCCCACTGCTTCTCCCTGCTTGTGATGACTTCCCAAGTCTCTGCCCTGCCCAGCCAGCCCCTGGGGCTCCCTCCCACCGTCCACTCATCATCGAGGCCGTTCGGGGACCTGTTCTGGCCCTCAGCACTTTCATGCTCTCTTTTGTCAGCCTGCCCACTCCCTCACCACTCCCCTCCTCTCAGTATGAACTTGGTTGTTGGCTGATATTGTAGACACCAAACCACAGATCTGAACAGGTTCTCGGCGGCACCTCGGTGACCCTGATGTCCCTCAGCTGTGCAGCCCTCAGCCATCTTCCCCCATTGTCCCTCTTCCTCCCTTACGAACACAAACCTGCTGACTCTGGTCTTCCTGTGTTACCTTTCTAGTTGCTGTTGTTAATTTGCTCCTCTAAACAGTAAACCCAACCCACTGCTATCATGTTGGCTTGGACCCATAGGGCTCTGAAGGACAGAGAACTTCCCATCGGACTCCCGAGGCGGTGAATCTGTGGAAGCAGACACCCTCGGCCAGCTTCTGTGGAGCAGCTGATGAGTGTGGTGAACAGCTGAAGGCCTTGACCACAGTGCCGCCGGGGCTCCCGGATCCACGACAGGGAGGATCCTAAACAACAGGACGTGCAAGGCAGGTGCTCGTTTCCAGTTAGACCCAACTATTGATTTTGTTTGGGGTTTGGTTTATTTTTTTTTAAATTGATAAAGATTAAAGACTACTGCCCTCAATATGGGCTACATCTCTAAACCAAAATTCTCACAACTATACCCATAAGCAACGTGGAGAAAAGATGGAAATTGTTAATTATCCCCTTTTGCTTAGATCCAAAATCAATAACCATAGTAACAGCAGTCACAAATCAGAAGATGTGTTGGATTGGTCAATTCTGCCACCAAGGATGTCTTTAAAGTGTTGAAGAGAAGACCGTCACTGTAAGGACTCACGAAGCCATGATATTCTCAGTTCCTTCATATGCATGTGACAGCTGACCAATGATCAAGGAAGACGAAAAGAGAGTTGGAGCCTTTGAATCGTGACATTGGTGCAGAGTCCTGAATATACCATGGATGCCCTGAAGGACAGACCTATCGGTCCCGGAACGCGTGAAGCCAGAATGCGTCAAGGATGACGAGTCTTCGTCTCATGCACCTTGGGTGTATTGTCAGGAAGGATCAGACCCTGGAGAAGACCACCAAGCTTGGAAAAGCACAACATCAGCGAGAGAGAGGAATCCTTTCAACGGGGATACAGCGACTGCAACAATGGGTGTGAGCAGACGGAGATCGTGAGGACGGCACAGGGCAGGGTGTCAGCCTCTGGGACGTGGGGTTGCTGAGTCAGAGCCAACAGCAACCGCCACCAACAACAGCAGCACTTGTTTTGTTTTAAGAACATTTCAGGGGATATTTTATGTTTAAAGTTGTTTAAAGATTATCTCAAAGAGCTCTGGTGTCATAGTCTGTAGTATGCTGTCCTGTCCTGTGCTGGGCTGTCCTGTGCTGAGCTGTGCTGTCCTGTCCTGTGCTGGGCTGTCCTGTGCTGGGCTGTCCTGTGCTGAGCTGTGCTGTCCTGTCCTATGCTGACCTGTCTGCTAATCCAAAGGCCCTCTGTCTGTGGTGGCTGAAATCCATCAGCAGCCCCACGGGATAAAGATGGGACGTCTTCTCCATTAAGATCTGTGGACCCGACGGAAGATCCTCACGAGTCAGAATTGACTCACAGGAGTGAGTGAGTAACGAATGAGTGAAGGGTTATCTCAGGGACGTAATCTCATGGGTCTCAGGTCCCCTTTTAAGTGTCAAGTCCCCCTTTCTGGTCTAGGTGAGCAGGCGCCCCTCTAATACCTACCAGGATAATTATTTTTTTTTTCTCCACAGGTGAGAATCATCCCTTGTCTGCCTTCTCCTGTCCATTCATCTCCCCTGGCACTGTAATCTCATGAGTTCAAGGATCAGGAGTGGTTTTGTACCACGTGGTGCATGAGAGCCATTCCAGAATGAATGATGAAGAGAAGAAGGAAAGACAGGGTGAGGGGAGGGAGGGAGGGAGGAAAGAAGAGGGACGGGTTGATAGAGGAATAGAGGGAGGGAGGGAGGAAGGGAGGGAAAGGGAAAGGTTGATAGAGGAATAGAGGGAGGGAGGGAGGGAGGAAGGGAGGGGAAGGGAAGGGTTGATAAAAGGAGAGAGAGAGGGAGGGAGGGAAAGAGGGAGGCAGGAAGAGGGAAAAGGTGGAGAAAGAAGGATGGATGGAGAAAGGGATGGTAGAGAGAATGAAGAGAGTGAAGAAAGGCTGGAGGGAGAGAAGGAGAGATGGAGGGGTGGAGGAAGAGAAAAATGGAGGGGAGGAAGGAGGGAGAGGAGGGAAGGATGGGGGAAGTGATGGAGGGGAAGGGAAGGGTTGATAGAGGAAAAAGGGAGAAAGGAGGAAGGGAGAGAAGGAGGGAGAAAGAGGACTGGAGGGAGAGAGAGGACTGGAGGGAGGGAGGGTAGGAGGGAGGAAGGAGAGGAAGGAAGGAAAGATGAAGGGAGAGATGGAAGGAAGAGAAAGAAGGCAGGCAGGCTATAGTTTGGTATCCTGGATAGACCCGTGTACCCCGATCTCTCCCAGTCCCACAGGACCTTGGGAGGTTGATGTCAGCACGAGCGGCATCCACTTCCTAAACAACATGCCTCTGGAAACTATGAATTTTGAGAATCGACAATAGTTCTAGAAATGCTTCAGGCCTTTTGCTCACAGAGTCGCTGTGAGTCATGCTCGACTAGACGACAATCAACAACAACACAACCTGCAGAGTAGGCTCCTCCTCTGTCAAGAGGGAAGTCTGTCCAGGGGGAAATCCTCCTCTGTCCGGGGGAGAAGTCTGCATCACACGGCTGCGAGCATGACTCTAGAAGCATCTGTGCAGAGACAAGCATGGTGCCTGGCACGGATGGAGCAGATTCTGGCATCACTGAGCTTTTGAGAGACAGGGTTAAGCCTCCATGTGTGCTGTGCAAATCCCCTCTGAAGCCAGCTCCACTGTTATCACCCTCGCCCCCGGCCATGGCTCAGGTTTTATCTTGGTCATACGTCATGTAAAACAGCCCACTGAAAGAGTCTTCCTTCTGTACCTTTCCCACATAGCCGGAGTTCCAGAAGGATTATAGCAGCCCGTTCTGAAGCAAATGTTTCTCCTCTTGCTGAGAGGGTGCTAGAACCCCGCACAGAGGTCAGGACCGCGGTTCATGCGAGTAGTGAGCCACGCAGGGAGGAGAATCAGAAGAGAAGAGGAATTCCAGGAGGAAAATAAAAAGGGGAAAATAAGAGCAGGACCCTGGGCCTCCTCCCTCGTCTGGGCTTCCAAATGCCCCCCAGTCAGATGAGAAAAGAGAAAGCCCTTTTCTGCATAACACTCCAAAAAAGAGATGCAAAGTGCAGGGAAAGTGTAATTTATCGTCAGAGACAACAAAATAGCAGAAAGAAAAGACAGACAGAGACCCCACACACAATGGCTGCCTGGTGGGGGCTTGAATGGAGACAGCATGGCTGGCGCTCTGGGATCGGGAGGGAAGGAGCATCACAGAGATGTTGACCCCAAGATGGGAGGCCCCAGAGCTGTGAGAAGCTGGCCCTGCTGGCCAGGTGCACGCCTTTTGTTGGGGAGCACAGGACTCATGATGGATGGAGACTGCACCATGGTTTTGTGCACGCCATGGGAGACAGCTGGTGAATATCCCCCCGAAACAACAGCCAACTCAAGAGTGGAGCGTGTGTCCAAAGCCTGCCTGGCCTGGGCCATCCTCGTGGGGCCAGGACGGCTCAAGTTCATTGTTGGGGTCACTGGCTGTTTGGAGGGACTCCCACCCAGAGGACTCCCCTGCAGGGCGATGGAGTCTCAGTGGCTGTCAAGTAGATTCCAACCCCTAGTCGCCTCATATGAAGGTGTGGAACTGCCTCTTACGGCTTCTGACAGCACTAGTGACATAGAGGTTAAGCACTTGACTGAGAATTATAAAATCAGTGGTTCAAATCCACCAAATGCTCTGAGAAGAGAGAGAGAGAGATTGCCACCTGCGTATCAAGAAGCCTGCTCCGAGGCTCTGTTGTAAAACGAGACTGACATGGGGGCTGGGGAGGGGGAAGACTGAGAAAGAGGGGATAAATTATGTCTACTGTGTTGAAACAGATGAGGGAGAGAACTGTTTAAAAGGGACATATGATCAGGTATTATTGTCATGACAGGAGTCCAGAACGAAGGCTGCACAGTGAAGTGGACCTGGGGGGAGGGATTGTATAACAATGAAAGAATTTTTCTTTCACTTTTCAAAGAGAAGAAAGAACTGGAGGGAATGATAGGCAGGGAGAAAAGTGCAACAATGTATGAATGGAAATCCAAAATCTCTAAATTTTCATTAAAATGAGTCATCATCATCATCATAATAATAACAATAAAAGAAGCTTGCTCTGGCTTGAAAATTCTACTCTGCCCTGCCGGATCACTGTGGGTCAGCGTCGACTCCACGGAGTGAGGGCTTGCTGCTGTTTTGTTTTGTTTTGTTTAAGATTTGCTTTAATCTTTTACAGAGCAGAGCTCCAGACCTTTACCTCTTGGAGCTGCTGGGTGGATTCCAACCACCAACCTTTTAGGCAACAGTCAAGCCCCCAGTAGCTGTGCACCAGCTTCATCTAGAGCAGACCAGCATTCTCTCGTGAATCGTGGAGTATTCATTGCCTCGCTCAGAAGGTAAGTCGCCAGGTCCTCCTGCATAGGCTGTCTCAGTCTAGAAGAAACCTGTTCCCGTGAGCCACCCTGCTGGTGTGTGAAGTACTGGGGCCATGGTTTCCAACGTCACAAGGACAGCGTGGTACACAGCGTTCAGAGGCCAGGAGACCCGAGGCCCAGCAGCACTGTCTCACCTCTGTCAAGATCCACGTCAGAACCTCCTTTCTCTTCTCAGCCACACTGTACTCCATGGTTACTCACAAGCCCCACTGTATCCACTTGTTCTGTGGGGGACTCGGGCTGCTCCCACCTCCTGGCTGTTGTGAACAGTGCTGCAGAGAGTTTCATGTCTCGCGTCTGTGAGCACCTGCATGCAATGCAGGACCCCCTTAGTGAGAGGGGCCGTGGGGTGGTGAGAACTGGCACCCACTCCAAGGAGGGGGCCGCTCCAGGGGCTTATCCGGAGCTGCTGACGGTGACAAATGGCCCCTTGTTTATGGACGCTGTGACGCAGAGCACCCAGGCCACGCTGTGTTAGTGGGGTCCTGAGAAACAGGGCGCTCCCGGGTCCATCCACCCGGTCCTTTATTCACTTGTCCACACTGCGTCTGGGGTGGAGGCGGACTGGCCAAGGGGCAATGAGGTAGGTGAGCGCATTTCTAAACAAGGCATGGTTGGCTCTTTGATTCTGGAAACACTGAAGCGGAGGTTGGCCATGGGCTGGAATACTGAAATCCAGGGTGCAGCCAGAGGGGGGCTAGCCAGGGTGATGGACAGTCCCCTTCTCCTCTGCAGACGAGCGGTCACCGGGGAAGTACCAGTCCCCTCTCCGGCCCTCCTGTCCATCTGCTCTCTGCATCCTGCTTCCTCCCAGCGAGTCTGCGCCCCATGGTAGCTCCCTGGCTGCTGCTTCTTTCATCTTCCTTCTGGATTCCCGTCCTTGCCGGCTCCACTGTTGGGCTGCCTTAAATGCACACTCCGGAATGACCAGAACATGTTGTTGTTGTTGTTGTTGTTGTTATGTGCCATAGAGTCACTTGCGACTCATAGCAACCCTATGTACAACGTCCCTAAACCCTGCTCTGTCCTGTGCCAATCGCACTGTCTCCAACACACCTATGCCCATTGCCCCAGTCACTGAATCAATCCATCTCATCAAGGGCCTTTCCCTCCTGTGCTGTCCCTCCACACTCCCAAGCATGATGTCCCTCTCCAAGGACTGGTCTCTCCTTGAAACATGGCCAAAGTATGTCAGACGAAGCCTCAGAATCCTTGTCTCCAATGAGAAGCCCACTTTAACCCTCTCAAGGATGAACCTGCTCATTTTCTTAGCAGTCAATGGTACCTTCAATACTCTTCTCCAGCACCACAGCTCAAAGGCATCAATTCTCCTTCTGTCCTCCCTAGTCATTATCCAGCTCTCTGATGCATAACAAGTGATAGCAAAGACCATGGCCTGTATCGGGCATACCTTAGTCTCCAGAGTGACACCATTGCTCTTCAGAACTTTGGAGAGGTCCCTAAGAGTAGACTTTGCTATCACAATACAACTGGCACATAGGCTTTCCACTAATCAGTTGAAAGCTTAATCTCTGCACCACCAGCGTTTTCACTAGCTTTGTCTTTAAGGAGTATTCATTCCCCTTGTGTGTCTTCCAAGGCATGCCTGTCTGTTCTTTTGGCAGTCTGTGGTATATTTAGTACTCAATGGTATATTCCATCCTCTTCACCAACACCACAATTCAGAGCCATCTATTCTTTCATCTTTCTTTTTCATTATCCATGTTTCACATATATATGAAGCAGTTGAAAATATCATGACTTGGGGCAGGTGCACCTTGGTCTTTACACTGACATCCTTGCTCTTTAGCATCTTAAAGTTCCTGGCAGCAGCTTTTCCCAGTATGATAGGACGCTTGCTTTCTTAACTGCTATCTCCCTGGGTGTTGGTTATAAATCCAAGTAAAACGGAATCACTGATTACTTCAGTCTTTCCATTTATCATGAGCCTACCTATTAGTCAAATACTTTGAGTATGTTCCTAGGAGAGGCTGTTCCTTGAAGAGGGACATCACGCTTGGAAAGGTGGAGGGTCAGTGAAGGAGAGGAAAACCCTCGACCAGGTGAGCTGACACAGGGACCGCAGCAATGGCTCAAGTGTATCAGAAATTATGAGGCTGGCACAGGACAGGACAGGGTTCAGATCTGATGTTCATAGGGCCACAATGAGTCACACTCAACCAGACGGCCCCTAACAGCAACAGTAACAACCTAGTGATCCAGTCGTGAGGATGTTTCTTTTTTTATGTTAATGCATGGCCCAGTAGTAAGAAGCTGCACTGCAGTCTCAAAGGCTCACAGTTCAAATCCACCAGCTGCTCTGTGGGAGAAAGATGGGCCATCTCATCCCACGTGATTTACTGCCTCTGAAAACTCGCTGGCGTGTGAGCTGTGGGTGGTCCCCCCTCAATGGTGCTCAACAGTAACAGCACGCAGCAGTAGGCAGAGGTCTGGGGGCGTAGTCAGTAGGGATTGACACTGCCACCCCTAAGGTCACACCTCTCTGTGGTTCAAATCCAACAGCAGCTCTACGGTCGAAAGGCGGTCAGTGTCCTTTCACTCAACTTGCGGTCTCCGTCACCCAGTGGAGGGTCACCTATGATCCGTCTGGCTCAATGGCCAGGAGTTTGAGTTTTCTTTTGCTTTGATTTTCAGTCCTTCCTGAAGGCTGCAGATGGTAATCACCTGGAAATGTCTTTGCCCTGGAGGTCTTGCCCCACACTGTCCACCTGCTTGGACATGCCTGGCCTGTCTCCATCCCTCTTTAAGCTCAGCCTTCAGATGCAGGCTCAGATTACGGACAGGATCTGTCAAGGATGCAGTTCAGGGGCAGGGTGCCTCCTTCCCTGTCATGTGTGAGCTATTTCCATCTCAGACGGCAGGAATGTCTGTCGGGCCTCCACCCTGTCTTCTCTTTATTTACAGCCACCTGCCTCCCCCGTCACTTTCACATGTCCCTCTGCCAGACAGTCCTCCCACCTACTGTCCAAATGGGCCTTTCTGTGCTACGTACCAGGCTTCAGATTAACTCCGTGTGACGGCTGATTCCTGTGCCAGCGTGACCCTCCTCGTAACCTGACTGCCTTATGTTTTACAGGCTAGCCCCCTTGATGGACTCGAGTTGGTTCTGCAAAGGTCCCACCAGCATGACCTGAGGAAGGGGACATCTCGGGGGGCGGGGGTGGCCTGTAGTCAGCTGACCTGTAGACTCTGGCCATGCTAGACAGCTTTTATCCAATTCTACATCCATAGTCTGGCTTGTGGCCTCCGGCTCTGGACCAGTGGCCTGCTGTACCTGCCAGCCCTGGACTCACCAGCCTTCAGCGTCAGCTGTCTGCCTCCCTGCACCCCAGACCTTCAGATTCCACGGCCGCTGAAGCCAGCAGCTCATGCACTCCTATGACTCATGTACCTTGGGATATTTTTAGTTAAGCACTTTTTTCTGATTCTAGGAGAGTTTTACTTATATAGCAAGGTTGCAAAGAGAGTATAGAAGGTTTCCAACCTCCCTATTCACAGCTCACTTCACTCCGGTACAGCCGTTGTAACATAAGGAGCCAGGTGGACACGTTACTAGTAACTGCACTCCAGACGGGGTTCACATTTCTCTAGTTTTCTCTTCATGGCCCTCTCCAGTCCCAGGAACCCATCCCAGACCCCACACTGCGTGTCACCATGCCTCCCAAGACACGGCTGGGTGGCTCTGAGCTCGAGGGGAGTTGATGGCCTGGAAAGCCTGGACAAGAGCTGTGCAGATGCTTTAGTAGATTCCTCTCAAAGTTGGGTTGTTTGTCTGATGTTTTGCTCACAGGATGATTAGCTTGTTAGTTTGCAACCAGCATCGTGATTTAGTTCCCAAACTTCTCCATCCAGAAGCCAGAGAGTATAGCCAGCGCTCAAAGTCCGGGGCGGGGCCAGTGCCCAGTCTGTGCTCCAGGACACAGGCCCACAAGCCTGGTCTTGCCCGGAATCTGCTTCTTCTCCTCCTGTGTTAATAGAAATGTCCGTCTTGTCCACTTTGGAACCAGTTTGTTCTCTAGACTTCACAGAGAGAGAACTCTGCCCCTGGGAATATTGGACATGGAATTACTCTATGACTTAAAGGCTAATTTAAAGGTGTCAATATGCCGTCCATGCAGCAGGGGCATGAAATCTGAGGGCCCAAACTGTGGAATGTTATGAATTGAATTATCTCGCTTGACTAGGTCATGATTGTAGATATTACAGAACTCTCCAATGTTTCATAAATCCTTACCGCTATGATTTTAATGATGCCAGATCTGGCTTAATTATGTTAATAAGCCAGGATACAATCTACAGGATTAGGTTATAGCTTGAGTTAATCTCTTCTGAGATATAAAAGAGATTAAACAGGCATGCTGAGGTCAGAGCAGAATTCCATCATCAAGAACATAAAGCAATTGGTGAAGTGTGTCCTTTGGACTGGGGTCTCTGTGCTGACAAGCTCCTAGACCCAGAGAAAGAGCGGGACCAAGACACACAGGGCTCTGCAAGGAATGCCAGGCTTCTGGATGCCTCCGCCTGGGATTAAGAGAAAGCCTTCCCCCAATGCCGGCAGCCTCAATTTGGACTCAGCCCCATAAACCGTGAGAGGTTGAAATTCTTCCTGGTAAGCCACCCATCCTCTGTGGTGCTTCCATTACGAGCACAACAGGAAAAATTCGGCCCCAGACTCATGGTGAAATCAAACCCACGGAGTTCTTTATGCAAATTACATATTCTTTAACATCTGGATTGACACCGTGATTGCAACAATGAGCTGCACAGTGAGGCCTGTGGGGATGAGGCGAGTTCAGGCAGGGTTTTGATCTGCCGTACGCGGGATTGCTATGCGTCTGAGTCAGTGCAAGGGCACCCAGCAGCATGACACCAGCCGGCACCATTTGGAAGTGTGATCCGCACACCGTCCTAGGCGGACCAGCAACACTGATAGCCATGCCAAGCAGAGGGGATGCAGACAGTGTGAGGAGGCACTGTCCCTGGTGGCTGTCTGTCCTGGAAGCCCGAGGAGCCAGCCTCCCACTGGAACTGCCTCTGACCATGAACGTCTCCTCAGAGCAGAGACCAAGGGTGTGACCCTAAGGAATGGAGTGGTGGCTCCACAGACCCTAGAGACCCTAAAAGGTGGTCTGGGGGAGCTGAGGGTCACTGGGGGTCCACTGTGTCTGCGTGCACTCTGGTGAGCAGTGTGTGAGGCAGCATCTGCCGTCCCCACGTGGCTCCCAAGCCCAGTTCAGGGGCGTGAGTTACATCCACCCACCAATGAGTACCCAGAGCTGGCGCGCAGCTGGGGCACCTGCTTCAGCGGACGCTCAGGAGGACGGGTGTCTCCTGAGTCACAGGGAGGCTGCTGGTGGCGTGACACCTCCTTCCACAGATCAGGGAATGCCTGGTGCTTTCTCAGTCACCTTCAACTCCTCCAGAAAGAGGGACGGGGCCTGAGTGCCTGGACCCTGCAGGGCGCCTTCTCTCTGCCTGCCAGCCCTTCAGCATACCAGCTCACCCTCATCTCAGCTTCGTCCCCAAAACAGCCCTGTTGTCATTCTAGAATATGCCATGCCCGGCTGCGCTTGGAGCTTCTCAGGAGACTGTGGAAAGGCAGGACTGAGGAGATGAGCGTGAGGCCGTTCCCAGACCCCTACAGTCCACACAGTGTCCTGTCCTCCCTGCCTTGTCCCTTCCCTCCTCCCTCCCTCCCTCCCCTCCTCCCTCTCTCCCTCCTCCACCCTTTCCCTCCCTCTCTCCCCTCACTCTCTCTCTCCACCCTCTCTCCTCTCTCCCTCTTCCACCCTTTCTCTCCTTCTCTCTTCCCCACTTGTCTCTTCTTCATTCCCTCCAGGCCTCCTCATTCCTTCCTTCTATAAGTATTTACGGCTGCTGTTTCTGTGTACTGCCAAGTCAGAACCAACTCATAGCTGACCTTTCAGTGGGTTTTCAGTGGCTGTAAATGACACAAGAGGAGATTGTCAATCTTTCTCCCAAGAAGTAACTTTGGGTGGATCAGAAGAACTCCCTTCCTGTGGGATGGAGGCAACTCCCCAGCACTAAGCCTCGGGTCTCTGTCTCCAGGACAAGCACTCTCCATGCTCGCCTGATAGCCCTGGTGAAAGGCTGCGCTCCACACCCTCCTCCTCTGTCCTTGCAGAGCTGAGTTCACAACCTGCTGTGGCCAAGGAGACGCCGCCAGCCTGGACCGTGGAAGCCCAGGCCACACAGCCCTGCCCTGATGGACATGGGGTGAGTATGGGCTGGAACTGGCTCCCCAACAATAGCTCCACTGAGCTTCTTTCTTGGATGTGATTTAATGTCCCCTAATGATGTCACCCGAGTATTTACAGACTCCCTGCCTCTATGTCACCAGCAAAGTCTTTATTCCATTAAATAAAACCTTCAGAATGGGCTCGATGCAGACCGCTCCAGAGCCCTCCTGTCTCCAAGGGCTGGCCTTCCAGGAACCTGGACACATATCCCGTGTCCTGCTAAGGAACCCCAGACTCATCTCCCCTGCAGGCCACGCAGATGCCGCCCTCCCCAGAGCAGGAAGTGGCTGGCCACCCTTCCTCAGCTATCCCTGTCCATGGTGCAGACATTCCACTGGCATCAGGGTACCAGGCAAAGCCCTCCCTGGGGGATTCCGGGACCGGGGGAGCAGGAGCCGAACTCAGCGTTAATCAGCAAAGACCGGTGTTTTCTCCTTATCAGTTGGCAGCCTACATAAAGCACACACTAAACTTTACAATGAGAACGAGGCAGTTAGTGGCCCTTCGGGAGGCCCCCACTCACAGGAAGTGCTGCCCAGTCCTCTGCACGAGCAGGGCTGGTCTGGACCTTCGGGGTGCACACGGAGCTTGTGTATTGATTTCCCAACGTTTCTTCCTCGTCTGCCCTTAGTCTGGTACCTGTTCAATCTCAGTGTGACGCACAAGCCTTCCTGACAGTTGGGGCGGTGGGGAGGAGTGGCCCGCACATGTGCACTGACCGGGAATCGAACCCAGGTTCCCCACACAGAAGATGAGGATCTGCCCGTGAGCCAGCACTGCTGTGTCCAGGCATTGGGAATTAAAGGCACGCCATTGTTGGCAAAAAGACTTATACCGTTATAAAGGCAGATTTGGAAGGATCAGAAGGACAATCCACGTATAATTGGAGACGGTAACTGAGAAGGGGCCCTGGCCCTCACAAGCCACAGTGCCCACAAGCGAGATGGGGGGTCCTCCCTGGTCCCCAGAGTCAAGAACCCCTTCCTACTCTATCCCTGCAGTGCTGTAGTCACAATCTGACCGCAGGCAGGGAATAAGAGGCGAACACAACCTTCACGGAAGGTGCCAGCATGGTAGCATGATGTTTAAGCACTCACTTGCTAACAGTAAGGTCAGCGGTTCAAATCCACCAGCTGCCATGAAGGAGCAAGAAAAAGCAGACTGCTTCAGTAGGACTCGCCATCTAAGAAACCCCCCAGGGAAGGTCTCCTGGGTCAGAAGCGGCCCGATGGCACCCGCTAACAAGAACAAAGTGCCCACAGCCCTCCCATTGCCCGGCAGTGGCCAGGAGTGAGAGTCGGTGTTCTGTCTGCACCACGTGCCTGGACGTGCTCAGGACACAGCTGTTTGCTGTTTGCATTGTGTGCCGACCTCTTCAAAGCAAGGATGGTAAATCTGAATCTCACACACTTTAGACACATGGTTAGAAGTGACCAGTCCTTGGAGAAGGAATCAGGCTCAGCAAAGCAGGGTCAGTGAGAGAAGCTGACTTGTGATGAGACAGCTTGACGCAGCAGCTGCAGTGGCCTTGGGCCCCACAGAGATATGAGATGGCTCTGGACTGGACTCATTGAGTAGGGTGAGACTCACTGGCACCTCTTACAACTCCATGCCAGTGGTGCAGGGGCACCCTACCCCCCTGAGAACCTCACCTCCTACCTACCAAGCCCTGGGAAGTATGCCGTGCTTGTCCCCATTTCTCAGGTGAGAAAACTGAGGTTATAGCAGCAAAGAAGACAAGTGCAGGCCTTACTCCAGGAGAGCTGCCATCATGGATGCTGGCATCATCTTCCCTAAGGTTCAGCCCCCTCTGATTGCGGGGTCCCAGCCCAGCCGGTGCACAGGCATAGGAGAAGCACTTACATGAGCACTGTCTCTACCTCCAGAAAAGGTCTGGGATGAAAGGGCCATAAATCTGAGCTGCTGGAGCCATGACTGAGAAGACAAGAGCCCAAGAGCCAGGGGACAGGGACAGGGAAAGGGCAGCAAGCCTTCTGGGGGACAGCAAGCTCCCACCACTCACGGCAACCAAAGCTGGAGACTCGGCCCCAAGGCTCTGGCAGCAGTGACAAAGGCTGACATGATGGCTACTCCCCTCTCCTTCTCCACAGAGGAGTTTCTGGGAGAGAAAGCCTTCTACAAGGCTGCACTGTGACAAGGACCTGCTGCCTGCAGCCTTGTTGGATGAACACATGACATCAGCAGGGCTTCCAGAATGGCTTCTGTACGTGCCACCCAATCAGCTCTGGTAGATGGCGTCCCTGTGGACAGCAGAGCGCCCTCTTGCCCTGATGCGTCCTCACAGTTCCTGCCAAGCTTGCTCCTGTTGTTTCAGGCACCGTGTCAATCTATCTCTTTGAGGAGCTTCATGTTTTCCCTGACTCTCCACTTTACCAAGCATGACGTCCTTCTCCAAGGACAGTCCTTCCTGATAACATGTCCAAAGCATCCGACGCAAAATCTCACCATATTTCCCTCTAAGGAGCGTTCTGTCATACTTCTGGGAATGTCAGTGAGCAGTTAGGTAGCTAAGAGCTTCAATGCCAAGGAGCTCCCGATTCCGCCATCCTTAGCAAGCAATGGTCAGCTGTCTATCCAATCTCTGTTTCCCCACGTGATTAACTGAGAGGCCCTACGGGTGCTGAAGCACCTGGTCTCGCTGGAGCACGGTGCTGAGAAGTCACCAAGGCCACAGTTCATCCCAACCTGCAGGGGCTTCTGCTCTCCTGGCTTCATGCTCCCAGGTTGATCTTGGGGAAGAACTCAACAGCTGAAGAGCCTTGATCTCAATCTGCAGTTACCTCACTGCACGCCAGGGAAGGCCTGCCCTCCTCTCCCCTGTGGGTCTGA
The DNA here is from genome assembly GCF_000299155.1 of Elephantulus edwardii. Lineage (NCBI taxonomy): Eukaryota > Metazoa > Chordata > Mammalia > Macroscelidea > Macroscelididae > Elephantulus > Elephantulus edwardii. Next base: position 3,884,787 of record NW_006399877.1, read on the forward strand.
GCGCAGCAGGAAGCCTGCTCGGTCTCCAGGTGCGGTGGTCTGAGATTGTCAAGAAAAATCCATTTGGACCTGATTAGTTAGCTCAGTCCGTCCATTGCCACAGAGGCGGCTCAGGTCAGCGGGGACTTACAGTCCGGCTCACGGAGAGTGTGATGAAGTAGACTGTTGGAAGCAGTGAACCATAATTTGAAGGAGTGCTCTGAAAAAGCTGACAGGTAAGATGAAACCCACACGTGCCCATCCGTCCACCGGGTTCAACCAAGTCCAGTGCCAACCGCTCACCCTCCGCTTGTCCACTTGTAGTAAAGCATCTGTGGAGCCAACTTCTCACACGCACGGATGGCTGATGTGAAAAGGCGGTGTCCACTCCGGGCCTGGGCAGTGCTCGTGAAAAGGCGGTGTCCACGCCGGGCCTGGGCAGTGCTCGTGAAAAGGTGGGTGTCCACTCTGGGCCTGAACAGTGCTCGTGAAAAGGCGGTGTCCACTCCGGACCTGGGCAGTGCTCGTGAAAAGGCGATGTCCACTCTGGGCCTGGACAGTGCTCGTGAAAAGGTGGTGTCCACGCCGGGCCTGGACAGTGCTCGTGAAAAGGTGGGTGTCCACGCCGGGCCTGGGCAGTGCTCGTGAAAAGGCGGTGTCCACTCTGGGCCTGGACAGTGCTCGTGAAAAGGTGGGTGTCCACTC